>NW_022753015.1:1495291-1560503 GCF_011630105.1 Anneissia japonica
GGTGGTGGCGGTGATTGGAAAAGAAATATCAACAATCACAACCATTTCTTATTATTATTCATTTGAAAGTTGATAGAGAACAAGATACTCATTTAAATCAGGGCCAACATCCTGATAACACTGGAACCATTCAATTTTCAGCATCACCAGGAAGAACAACTCATTACAAATCAATTATGTCACCATTTCTGTGGTATTCACTGCAAAAGTTCCCTGGGAAATCTAAAATAGTCGACTTCCTAGCCAACAAAACAATATCCTATTACTTTCATTCTGCTGGGAATTAAGATCATTGTTAAGAAGCTTCACAATGCCAGCATTTTTTAAACGTTCTGAGAAGGTTTTGCTGAGCAAAGTTGTTATTTCCTGCGTAATCTATCATGTTTCTTTTTTCAGATTTCGGTATTTCGCCATATGGTTACGATCATTTCTCTCCACATGGTCCTAGTTTCAGCTGGTTTTGTATATTTCTATTGTGCAATTTCATGAATTTCAAGTCATGCAAGAAATAATTGCACAGTTTAATACAATATAATCTGGTTAGCAACCTGTTTGATTCTTTTAAAGAAAGTTATTTATTTTTATCAACTTGACTTCTTGGTGCTCCTTTCAATTTACATTACAACAGATCAATCCTTGAATGCCTAGAACTAGGTTAGTGCCATGCTTTTAGTTTCAGAAGAAATTCAGCAGGTTTAGTATTCCTGTTTCTATTTAATTCATTAATTTACAATAAAATAAATCCAACAGGAGACTGTTGCAATGTCGTAGTAATAGATTTGAATGTCACTGTATGACCGCAAGAACTGGCCTCCTGGGGTTGCCAGTCATACAACTAATCAATCATAAATGCTGCCCCCAAGATTTCAAAAGTATTAAACTAGTATAGAGGGCAGTATAACACTTTCTTATTACTGTATGCATGTTGTCAAAAAGTATGACATTTAAATACATCAAATATTTAAAAAAAACAAAAAACAACTTTTAAGACTTTAAACAGAAAAAAAAACAAACATTTTAATGTCACAAATAAGAAAGAAAGTAATTTTTAAAAAATTGTGACTTACAGATGCAAGTGCTTTTCCAAGTGTGACACCGGTTTGTGAATTGTCTGCTCCGGTAGCTGTTGTTGAGCTTCTGCGAGCTGCAGAATGTAGAGTAAACAATTATTAAGATTTGCAAGTTCACATCAGACTCATACAATGCTCTGTCAATCATGAAATTCACTTAAAACACTTAAAAGTTTTCATATTCTAATAGCCATAAAAAAGAATGGTTGCAAGAGTACTTTTTTTTTAGCATTAACATGTCTATAAGGGCTAACTGTATGCAGTCAATAGCCACGATATTTGATCCTGTATCACTCTTTAATACAAAGACCAATACCAGTTTAAACAAATTTTTAGCTGATTTATAGAAAATCCTAAAAATTGGTAATTACTAGCTAATTTAAGGGTCTATGCACAGAATTATTATTTATCCATCACTTCTTTGCCAAACGAAAAGAGTGTCTTTAAATCTAGCGTTTAAACAATATAACGATGATGACAGCAATTATGATCAGGATGATAATGATAATGATGATGACAACAATAATGGTGATGGTTGCAGTAGCGGTGATTATGAACAATGATGAGGATGATGATGAAGCCTATAACAAGTGAAAGTAGTAGTAATGATGAAATACAGATGGTAATGGTGAACATTTTCTTTACTGTTTTCATCAGTGATTTTAAATATTATGATATTGCTTACCCTGGCTTGGTTCACTGCCATTCAAAGGTGACCTAGCGCTGGGATGGGCATCAGGTCTAAAACTGGTCATTGGAGGAAGACCTGAATTAGAACTCATCAATGATTCTTGGCTATGCCCAAAATTCTGCAAAAATACAAAAAAATAAAAGAAAAAAATAAATTATAATATCTCTTTTAAGAAGTAAAAATAATCCTTTCAAAGTTATATATAGTCAATGTTCACTGCAAGTAAACAGCATCATTCATCACTTAATGTTAGGGTGGACATAAATCATTATAGGCTATTAACTTTGATGTGAGTTTTGCAACCTTCACACCTTTACAAAAATATACCAGATACACAGCTGTCAATCAAAATAATGCACATCGACTTGCTCTTGCTGCCGGGTCAAATGTCAATCTCAAAACAAAAATTTGTGATCTTACTTTAAGTGTATGCATACACATATATAATTTTTTTTATTTTGTTTATTTGTTGAGGGCGATTCAGAATTTGTATTAAACTTCACCTAAACCAGTCTTCTTGCAACATTCTTTTTCTTTATGTACTCTGTATAAACACTGATAGATTGATTGTATGCCTTGTACTTATGAAAATGTAAATGTAGATAACAACAGATCAGACCATCTTTATTAAGCCAGACTCCAGAGAAAAAACAACTGATTTTCCAACAAAAAGATGGGTGAGTTGTGCCCCTTTTTAAATATTAAAAAATCTGCATCTCATTAACCGTTCAAGAGTTTTCCGTCAAAAACACTTTTTGTGTCTTAGAAAAATCAAGAACATTTCTGACTTCTGGAGCGTGGACTATAAAGATGGGAATTCAAATAAGATAAAAAGAATGTTCTTACCATTGGAGGATCATGTGTAAAATTAGAAGAGGTCTGTGAATGGGAAGTTGAGTTGCTTAGCAAGGTTGAGGAGGGGTAATTGGATGCTGGTCCGATGCCATTGCTCCATCCATCATGCCCACTGTTATGAGAGCCATCTGTATTACAGAGGTAAAAAAAAATGCATTATTAGATATAACAAGGGGTTAAAGTGTTTTGTCTCTTTTAAGTTAATTTAGGTTTTAAACTTCATATATGGTAACTGATAAATGTATGTGTTTAATACAATCCTTCTTCCAACCTAATTACACCAACTTGTTTCCTCTTTTTAGTCATACAACTTATTTGAGCTTGACAAAATGAATGCAAAGTACATTGCTATTGATAATGATTTTAATGATGATGACGATCATTATCATGATGATGAATGATTATATACTATAATTACAACAATAGCAGTGATGCCTATGGTGGCGTTGTTCTTTTCTTTGTTTTTGTTTTGTTTTGTGTTTTTTTGTTTTGTTTTTGTTTTTGTTTTTGTTTTGTTTTTGTTTATTTTTTCCATTTTAATTTTTGGTTCTTTGTATAATTGTTACTTGATTGTATTATTGTATTATGGACACACCACTGTACAGGTGTGTGTCACTGTTCTGAAAGCGAGTTCTAATACATACTGAAATACTGACAACGATAATGTTGATGTTAACGGCAATTAATAACATGATGCAAATAATAATAATACTACAAGAACCTTTTGATAGAATGAACTAGAAAATAAAAAAATATATATATAACTTTAAAGAGTGCCAATAGATCAGAAAACTTACCAAGGTAGTAACTATCTGAATACATTCCTGGGGGTTTAGGTGATGAATAACTGGGTGATTCTGAGTGATAATCGTCTGAACCTGCTGGTGAATAAACCTACGGGAAGGGCAAAAAACAGGAATAACAATTTAACAAAAGGAAGTATAATAATATTAAAATAATAACTGTGTAATATAAACACCTAATTGTATTTTTTTGTAACTGTCAGTGATATACCTAAGGAGAGCATGCAAGTCCCTATAAAGTTTGAGATGCACCCAATAAAGAAATATAATTGCTTAGCAAAAGAATTCCCCCAAAGTAATGAATATCATGTCATTCCCCCAGCTAATTTTGCACTGTGTCCCACATCAGGCCCCCGATGTTAATAGCCCCAGATACGCTACTGGTTGCTGTGCAGGTGAAAAATGTTGTGCAGTTGTGGCGGTTGGTATACATCGGGAGACAAGTCACCTACTCATCTTTCAGTGTTTATTTCAAAGTGCACATGGGCCTTAATGCACAAAGGACCAAGAGAATAAACATCACATTCTGAAAGACGATGCAGAGCTACCCAGTTGAAACATATGGTGAGCAGAGATGGGCTTGAACCAATGACCCCAATATCGCCACGGTTCAGCACACACACACAGTGGCTAATAGCAGTTTACCTGACTAAAGTATACTACTCTTTATTATCACACCAAATGAAATATAGGAAAGAACATTATGCAAAATATAAAGAAATTATAAAGCGGTAGATCTTCAAAACACCTAGAGGAAAGATCAAAGGAGATGGGGGGAAATAGGATTAGGTAAGATTAGAGGCAAATGCAGATATATGAATCACACCCTTGTACTCAAGATGAGAAATATCGAATGCTTCCGCATCTTCTGAGTCATCTAAATGCTCTTTGTTTCTAAAACTCTACTAAATTGAATAATTTAATATACATGCATTCCTAGATTTCTGATGTATTTATTACATTATAAAACATAGCATCATGTTTTACTTTTATTATTACATTACACTACTAAACAGCTTTAGCAATATGTTTTAATATTTCTTGCCTATTTTAAATTGGATATTTAAATCATTATATTTCATTATACTATATATTTTTTATTTCATTTTTAGATTAAATTGATCATGTTTTGTTTATAAAACATTATTAGAAAGCTTGGAAAACATGCCATATTTTTAACATTGAAACATGGTTATTGAAATATAGTAATTCATTAATATATTTACAAACCTCAAAAAACATATTATATGCAAAAAAAAATTATTATAATAAACTAGAAGGTAAAAGCTAAAAATAACTGATGTGAACTAGGGTAATTATTTGATAAATTTTAAAAATATAATTTAAACCATTAAATCTTTAGTAAAATAGCTTTACCAAAATTATAGTTATGCATAAACAATCTAAATGACGAACTGTTGCTATTTTAATAGGGCAACCATATTGTACACGCACGTCATTATGCAAATTTGTGAAATATACTTGCAATGTATTTTTTCCAATAAGCAAGTTCATTATTAACTGGCATTGACTTCTAAAATTATTATATTTCTTTCAATGAAACTGTTCATGGTTGCTGCATCTAAAGTCTACAATACTCTTCCACGACAAATTAATGCTGCACCCTCCACATATGAATTTAATGTAAATCCAAAACCTGAAGTCTTATTTGAAACTTATTTTACCTAATTTATACACTTTTACTCCTACCTTACTAGTAGGGTAGTCTTTTCTTTTCTTTGAAGCATGTTACAAATTAAAAATTTCCTGTTTGTTATTTATATTATAATGGTATAAATTAAGTTGAATTGATAGAATTTTGGTTGAGTTGATGAATAATGATGCAAAAACATTGACTGATTATTATAATACTAGGTATTTCATTAATTAAACAAAATTTACACAATAATGTGACATGAGTGATAGACAAACATTCACCATCTTACTTTCAATAATTTTTCATAATACAAATGAAGATACTTAATAAATCTAAGATATAGTATTCTCATCAAAGACTTGGGCATTTGGCAAGACAAAGCAAATAAATTATTCAAAGTTAACAAAAATCAATTCTGTGTGGTATTGGCAGAGCTGCTTAACTTGCATAATACAATGTTGTAGTAGTAGTAGTTTATTATGTCAATCTAGATCATGGGTTCTGAGATGAAATGAATGTGGAAAATTAGAAAGATAAAATTCAATACTGAAATTTCATACTATATTTGCTTCAATTAAGAATTAAAACAAGAAAACCATTCTTGCCAATTAACAGATGCAAAGAATAATACTATTCTTTGTATTTGTACAGAATCATTGTACATTAAGTTGTAAATAATTTTTGTAGTAAAAAGGCTTCAAATGTGGATTGTTTTACTCTGCATTTTTCTGGAAAGTTGATAATTTTTTTTGTTTATTGAAATTTAATGATTTTACTGCTACACAATTCGTTCAGAGCAAATAATGAAACTGTTATGTTAAATATTTCAAAAAATTATGTATTTGTTGGATTAGAAGTCAAACTTCGATTAGTACAAGCTATTTTTTGACTTTTCACCAATTTGTGAATAAATTGAATTTGAAATAAGGATTACTATAAGTAATAGTATTTTAATTTGTAAGTAATTTTTAAATTTGGCATAATCAAGAATTTAAAGTTTTTTTTTAAGCAATTAAAAAAAAAATTAAAATTAATAAACTAATCACTATGATTAAACACAAAATTGTTCCAAAATTATTGATCATTAAAAAATCATTTACTCCAATGACATTAAAAACATTTTTACATACTTGTTGGTAATGATTGATATGTTTTTGTTTTTTGGCAATCTTGTCTTGTCAATGGAGTAACTAATATCCTTTTCACACTAACAAAAAACATTTCAACTTTTAACAATCAGCAACAAGAGAGATATCAAGAGTAGGCTGATCGCGCACAACAATATTTTGTTCTCTGTTGCCTGATGGCAGTATGAACGTATGCGCACTGAATACTCGGAAGAATAAACAAGCCTCGACAAGGCCTGTTTTTCTTCAAAGATATCACAGGGGCCCCCTGCGATATTTTGGAAAATTTTACATGAATTTGCTTTCACACTACACAAACCTGGTTACAACTTGTTTCTAGTTGTTACTATTTGCAAAAAAAAGTGGAAGCGTGAAAAGGGAATAATTTACATTCTTCTTCATGACAGCATGGTCGTATTTTGATAAAAATATAAACAATTCAGAATCAGCAAGTATGGTACCCCTTTATTAATATTTTTGTGAATTATATTAAACAAAAATATTAACATACCAGAATAAACATGGTTAATTACAGTATTTTGCTCATTAAAAATCCATGTTCCAATTATTTTTTACATACAAGTCTTTGTTATGTTGAAATTAGCAAAGTCAGCAATGACATACCTACAAGGCCTACCAACAAAAATCACATAGGACCTACAAGCTTCCCCTCAACACCCCCTGCCTTCCCCCACCCAAAAAAAAATCTTAACATAATATTCTTGGTTAGTTACAGTATACCGAACATTAAGTCTATTTTATAGTTTAGCCAAAATCCAATGAAATACCTTACCGGGCCTAGCCAGTTACTCCACAAAATATGTCTCATAATTAGTTAATGTTTAATAAGCTGGCCTCCTCATATTCAGTTGTCAATTAGAAAAACATTCCTGGTTTACAGCAGATATTTTATCTTTCTAGTCCTACTGCTTCTCATGTAACATAGCTGCTAACATTGAATACTAATCTAACAGAAGTAATTTAATTGTAATACTTACTGTGTGATATGAATTTGAATAAAGACAATGGTAGGGATAACAATAATAGAAGCCCTGATCGAGCTCACACCTCCTTGGATCTAGCATTTCTTATACTCAATTTCAAAATAGACTTCACACAAAAGCATCAACACCTATAGAATAACTATAAAAACTAACAACCATTCTACCATTACTACCCTCTCTTTTATTATACAGATAAAAGTTTATAGACTAGAAATGTGAACCATGAATTTATAAGTACTTTATTTTAATATTAACCAGAAAACCAATACAATAAACAACCAGCATAAAGACCATATTTTTTAAGTATTTTGAAAAAAAATAAATAAAAAAAAAATAATTAAAGTTAATAAGCAAGAGAAAGTCCACTTTCATGAAGCTAATAAATTGATATTATAAATTAATTAGATAGAATTGCAACAATTTTGGTCAACATTTATCTATTTCTAGTTGAAAGCCATGTGGATAAGTGCACACACTATTTCAAATTCAGATTTAGCATATTACGGCCTCCCCTTTTCAATCTTAGTCACATTCATTTTTTGTACAATGTAAATTGTTTCCAAATCACAAAGTTTATACTATATAATAATAATAATAATAATAATAATAATAATAATAATAATAATAATAATAATAATAATAATAATATTATGTATTAGCAAATTTCCAGTAAGAAATATTTGGTACCAATTAAAGGAAGTGGGTAGTCAGACTTCAAATATGGATTAAAATGCATCATATCAAAAATATAAGCCATGAAATAATTCATATCTAAACTTTGAAAATGATAACAAGAAGCAACCTCTGCTGTGAAACTAGCCATCATGCATCGTTCGCCTGCAATTTAAGGCGCATTGACCAGCCTGCTCGTAATTCACAGATACTCGAGTGATGCCAGCATCTAGACTTTCCTATCCTAACACCTAGCTATAAAAGTAAATAAAAACTAACTATTACAATGCATCATACTTACCTACCTAACATGCCTACTTTTTTTTAAATATTGGAAACAGGCGACATAATCATCCAAATTGATCTTAAGGCAAAAAGTTTGACATAGCTCAGGAAAAGAAGCAGACAGATTGCCATCAAATGAAATTTGAGTTTGTGATTAGCATGAAAAATTGGTCTAAAATTTGTAGTTAATCACTTTCAAAAGAAGATTAATATGGAATATGTTTATTGTCTTTAAAAATAATTTTTAGCTCTGAATTCTATAAAAAAAAATTGAAAAAAATTGTAGAAAGACTTACTCCAATTTGTTTCCTCCTTTTACCACCAAGGCCTGAAATAAAAAAGAAATAAAACATTAATTTATTATCTATCCAATTCTCAAAATTTGTAAAATCTAAAACATTATTTAGCATTTGAACTATTCTGTTTGCTGCCCTCAATGGTATGAGTATAATCTCATATCCTATAGGATTGATGGCTGCTATATTATATTATGGTATATACTCTCAATGATACATCAATACAAACAGCAAACAAAAATAATATTTATTTCTGAAAGGAGGATGTGATAATGTATTATAAATAATTATTTAATATTTTGCAATTAATGTGATCATTAACTTGGTCTTTATTTAACAAAAGTGATCATTAATCAAGTCCCATAAATGTGATCATTAAATCATACCAGGGAGTTGTTATTATAATAACTCCCTGATCATACCAAGTCTCTAACCTGATCATTAGCCAGGTCTCTAACTAATGTGATCATTAATCAGGTCTCTACTACAATCATTAACCAAGTATCTCAATTCATTTACTAGATACGTTGAACATGAATTGTTGTCAGAACAAGCTAGATTAAACCACAAATTTCCGTAGCATAGATACCAATACAGGTCAATATAGGAGATAGTCTGGGTTTGATCACCATTCAGCAACAGCCCAATACAGGAAGTGCAAGTGCATAGGTACGTGTGTAATGGAGTAAAGCGTGTGTACTTAATCCACGATGCAGTTACGTTGCACTGCTCATGTTATCAGACTGAACTCCCAAAATATTATCACATCTTTCAATTCTTCGCCCTTATTTGTACTTATTTATTTTTTTATTTTCCTTTATTTGTATTTCATGTACTATATATTTCATTTGAAATATATAGACATTGTTGGGCATATTTATTTATTAATTTTAATCATTTTCTGGACATCTATAAAAAACAGATACCTCTCACTATTTGTGTAGGCCTTACTGATAATTCCATAACAGTTCCTTTAATTTCATTTAATAATTTTCATTTTAATCAGCATGACTCATCACATCTAATTTATAATTTGGAAAAAAAAAAAATTATTCTCAAACTTTTCTTTGGGCAATCAAGAAACAGCTCATAATTTACATAGTATTAACTTATTAAAAAATTCATAACTAATTTTACAATAGGACTAATAATTAATTAATGGTTTTATGTACGTTGCTGTTTTTTCTATTTTTTTCTCAAGTGTTAAAGGTCAACATTACATGGCCTTTTATTCATAAATCTTGAAACCATATCAAGGCAAGGGCTGAATCTTTTGTTGTTGCGTTTGTTGGAAGCTAGATCCATGCGACTTCCTGCACAAGGACCTGGATCAAGATTGGATATAATCTGAGGGATGGAATCCAGGAAATACCTTACTGAACAGCCAACTGATAGCTTAAAGTGTGCTTAAGTAATACTGCTATGCTTGCTTAACTCCTAGTTACAATTATCACTACTGGTTAAATAATGTGTAGAATAATTATAAATATAATACATAGTACCAGCTAGTGGATTCTGGATCCAAAAAACAAGATGAACAGGCTAGACTGATGAACTTATTTCAAACATTTAAAAAAATGCAAATCTGTGGTTTCAACGACCTATACTTAATATAATTACATACTTGTGTCGTGTTAATATATTGCCATGTTGTTTAGAAATTATTAAATGTTGCCATTAATCACTTTAAAAGGCTTTGTCTTAGATTTTGTTAGTTTGTTTAATATAAATCAGAAAAAAACCTGTTGTAATTTATTGAACTTGTAAATCTCAATTCATCCTAAAATTACACAATTATATTAACAGAAATTAAGTGGTTTAATTAATGATCAACTTGTGCAGTACTATGAATAATTACACTTCATTCATTCCATTCTTTTTAGTATGTTTTGATATTTAGTTAGCAACTAAAAACCTTAAAAGCATTAGATAAAAAAGGAGGAAAATGATGATCTAAAAAACCGTCAAACACAATAATAATAATAATAATAATAATAATAATAATAATAAAAATAATAATAATAATAGTGTAGTTTTATACAGCGTACATATCCATCTAATGTAAGATGCTCAGGGCGCTAGATATGTGGACTAGGAACAATGAAAGCACTTTCTACATAGTGTAGAATAGTCAAAAATTATTTTGAATGTAGGGATTGGGCTCACGCAAATAATGTAGGGTGTAGTACTACATCAAGCCCTCGTGGGATGGCAACTAATAGATTAGACTTCTAGCCAGTAACTCTGTGACCCAAAGGGATCACCAACTAACACAGAATGAATATTTTAAAGACTTCATCAGTCTGATATGACACTACATACAGATTTAATAAATACTTTATTGCAGGAGACTTTACAACTCTCAATTCAAATACAGATATAATTAACGTATTCAATCCAAAAATTGGAAATCTTGACAAAGCAACTAAGATCTGTTCAAGGTAAAAGCCACAACAAATCAAGTTTAATTAACTTAAAATTGATATAAATTCATTTGACCTATTCTATAAAAAAAATATGACACCTTGTACAGTAACTAATTATTGGTGATGATACTTTTTGAATGAAAATTGTTTTATACATTGATTTGCTATTATCTGTAGATCGGAATGTTAAGTAAAATAACATTTTTATAACACTTCACTTTAATAGTAAACATTTGACAAAATAAATCAAAGAACTCTTTGGCTAGTGTAAATACACTGAAGGCAAGATTGCATCCTTCATCGATCTTTAATTATTTCAACCAATCACCAACAATCCAGTCCAAAATAGCAATGGTAACCCACATTCCTACCCCACATCATTCTCCTTATTCAGTTTACACATCTCTCCACCCCTCCCCACTCCCAATACTAATGAACAATTATCTATCACAGGAGCATTAACAATGCTAACATGGGCATCGTTTGGGGGTGGGCACAGCAAATTAGTTCCACTAAGTGGGTTAAAATACTAAAAATTACCATTAAATTGAATTTTTAACATTCCAAAACTAAAATTATTTTTATAAAAAGGTGTAAAAACATTAAAAATCAACATATAAAAATAATATTGTATAAATTTGTTTGTGGTGAACAAAATATCATCATTGAATATAAAAAATCCCAAATTAGATTATTTTTCTTATAGAATGATCATAAATTTCACAATAATTACTTATAATATAATCTCATTTTCATTTTAAAATGGACATTAACTTCCAAACAAGCTGCGCACCACTGCCTCTTGTCTTAATTCCAACCTTTGGTTCGACATCCTTCTCGAAAAGCGGCAAAATGTCTACATCACGAAAAGCCTATCCTGCTTTTACTTCAAATACATAGTATACTGACATTAATAAATGTTGTATTTTGAGAGAAAAATAAACAAAATCTTAAGGGACTACGAAGCGCTACTAGAAATGTCCTCATCAAGTAGTCTACGCCACTAATAAACTGAATTACGAGATACAAGCAAAAGGCCACGCTGGTTACAAGCATGCAGTCTTTTCATTCTCCCTAAGTGTACATATAACATTTATAAAATATCTAGTAAATCTATGGCTCTATAAAAATGCAATATAGGACACTCATAATGTCATTCTATATTTCAGTGATTTTGCCTTTAATTCTTCTATTTTAAATGTTTTATCCATTACTACCAACTCTTTTCCTCTTGATTTTAATTTAAACTTTCATTTCAAAGAAAAATCATTTATAATGCGAATTTCAAAGTATTTGCATTAAATGTTGTGTTTATTAGATTTTCATTTTTACTAATTTATTTGATTCCATTGGTTTATTTATATATATATATACACTCTTTTCCATCGTATTATCAATTCTTCCCCAGGGAAATTTATATACACCCTAAGGAGTAAAATTTCAACAAAAAAATGTATTATTTAAAGGAAAATGTTTAATTGATGAATATGTTATTCATCAAAGAAGATACTAAAAACAATTTCTTAACCTCATTCACAGATAGTGTTAACCTACCACTGGGGAGTGTCATCTTCACATGAAAATAAATTGCAAACACTTAGGGGGATCAGGAAAGTTCAATCTCAGAAACTGGATGTTTACTAAAGGAGGGTTTCTTCAGGTTTTTCATTTTAGTGATGGCATAATTGAAATATTAATTTTTGTTTAATTCATTCGTAAAATTAATATGTAATGCTTTTCAAATATAGGTCTCTCTCCAACTAAAACCACTTTTAGGACCAATATTTCCAAGTCTTTAGCAGCTTTTGTCTCTAATTAGAATAATAAAGATGAAAGATATTTGTTAATATGGGACCATAGAAAGGTGGTCATTAATTGGAGGTGGTCTATAATTAGAATGAGACTTGTATATATAAAAATCATTAAAAAATCTACTTTACAATAATTTGGAAAAGCATATTTCTTTAAGAAGACCAGGAGTGTGTTTCTGAGCACTAGTGTTGACATCTTATTATTGTCAAAAGGGACACACTTATTAAAATTCTTATATAGTAACCAATACTGTGTTAATTCCTCTAATAAAAGACATACAATTTAATGCCTAATATTTCATTTCTCTGAAAAAAAAATTAAAAAAACTGCACTTGTATATTGCATTAGGCAATCAATCCTGTCTAAATACTCCAAAACACAATATCCTGCTACTAGATTTGTTGTATGAATTGCATATATGTAAAATATAGTTCTATACAGTACTTTAAATTATTCAATCACTTTGTCTTGTCCTCCTCTAACATAGTTAAAAATTCCAACATTAGAATCACTACATTATTATGGGATGCATGACATGTAGCTCACTACCTTGAGGCCTAGGACCACTCAGGTACTTATAATACTCAATTATTATCATAAGATACTTTTAAGTCTATATATATCCTAGACATTGACATGGTAAAATAAACTGTTAATATTATAAAAGGCAATGTTTTATAGTTACACCATAATACTTCAATGCTAACTGTTCTGTATAGTTACACCATATTAATTCAATATGCTTACTGTTCCAACTTGAAACTTACCTGTCTGAGGTGGGATTGGTGGTTGTTCTGGCATTGGGCGTCTTCTTGATGGGTTATAGATACTGTAGTAAGGTGCCGTAGCTTTAGCGTGAGGGGACAGGGAGCCAGAGCTAGGCATACCAAGTGGGGTTATGCTTTGTGCTTGCTAAAAGATAAAAAAGAAAACACTTTCAATGTCATCTTTGTGTAGACAGTAAACATTAATGCTAATAGACTAGGTATCCTACAGTAAATAATATCAATTTAATACACCTTAACTAGACTAATCTAAACTGTAAGTTTAACATCTTCTCTAACACATGTCTACTAGACTAATCCTAGATGATATGAATCTAATATATCTATACTATACTAATCTTGATATCAAATTAATATCTTAACAAGCCTAATCCTAACTTGTATAAAATTTAACAAGACTAATCCTCCTAACTGATAAAATGTTTAAACATCTGTACTTAACTAATAGATATTAACTTAGTACATCAAGAAGTCTAGACTAATCTTAACTGATAGATTTAAAACATTGTACTAAATTAATCTCAACTGATATTAATCCAATATATCTGAACCTTAACATTTTTAACAAACCTGTACAAGACTACTAATTTATACTAGACTAATACTAACGGACTTATATATCTGAACCAGATTAATAATGATATTAATTTATTATATCTATATTACACTAATCCTAAATGTTATCAAGTTACCATAGTAAACTAATTTCTCATATTAATTAAATGTATCCTAACTATTAATAATAATGTAACACATCTCCACATTACAGTAGATTAAACAACTTGCTCATACTATCAACTGAAAATTAAAAGGGATTTAAAAAAAATTTAAATTTACCCTCCACATCAAAGGATTATGCACCTCAATTTTAATTTAGTAATTATTTTTTTAATTAGCTTGCAAGCATCTTTGATATTTCTCCTTTGGAAATGTTCAATCTAAGCTTGTGATATCTTTCCACAGCAAAATCACTGTTTGTCTCAACCTACACAAAACTACCACCCACACCATCCAAAATCCTTTACATTAAATCTGTGTCATACTGCCAAAGCAGAAAACAAACAAAATCATAAATCTAGAAAATAACATAAAAAAAAACATGGACCCATTAAGAATACACAATTAGTCACAATCAAGGATGCTACAGGCCATATGGGTTTTTGTAGCTTTCATTTACTTTGTAATTTCAATAACTAGAAGCAATTTCTGGTTAATAATATGGATATGAAGATAGTACAATAAATGGAACCAGCCAATCGGATTGCTAACATCTGCTGGAGCAGACTAACAAAGACCTTACTAATTTACAATTCTTCCACTGCGGAAAATAATTAAAAGAGATTCTGATCTCAGGCACGGGCAAGATTGCAGATCTTTTTATGTAGTACTTTGCCAAAAAATGCAAACAATTTCAGATCAGATTCATAGTCAATCTGAGGTATTTATAATTATCATTAAAATAGTTTACATACAACAGATATGCCTATGTTTTCAAATCCCTTATATGCCAACAATTATTTAATATAGAGGTTAATTTAGAATACAACATATTTCATAATCATTTATCATCTAAAGGGTTATTTGTATCCAATTGAAGATTTAATCATGGCAGATACTGAAAAGCATATAAAATGCAATGTTGGCAGTTTATGAGTGAAATAATTATCTGAAAAGATATTGGATCTGAATTTGACACTGCAATCTTAAACGATAGAGCTATAAAAAAAAATAATATTCACGATTAACATTACAAATTATATCATTGAATGCAATAATACCAAAATATAAACAGCACATTTATTTAAAATTGAAAAAATAAACAATTTTTAAACTATAAATAAAAACCTTATTGTTTTCTAATTATTTTGGGAATGCTAGTAAAATTAATAATTACTATAATCACCCAAATAGTTACTTCACTATAAATTTTCAAATTGAAGTTCTAGTCCCATTATATTAATTTACAATTGACCAATTTCCAACACAACCTAAACATACATATTACTACATTTAATAAAATCAATTACTAAAACTTTATAGTAAATTAGTAATTATTCACTTAATTTAGTAATTGTTCACTGAAAAGATATATTATCTTGAATATAAATTTATCTGTGTGTTTTCTGGTTACAATATGTTAATCATGGTGTTAGTAAAATTTGCATAATTTATATTTCTTGTACTTGGAATCTCTTGAATCCATGGACATGAAAACTGTGAAAATATCTTTTCAAGAAACGTCATTATAGATCGGTTAGATAGGAAGGCTCAGGAAATCAAACTTCAACAAGTGATTGCCCTGCTATATTATTGATTTTGATTTAATCAATTTTTGTGGCGACTAAATCGCAGGATGCCGGTTTGTATTGACTGCAAACACTGAACAATAGAACTGGCTTTACTCACTCAGCTTACAGGCGAATTAAATTACGTCAATTCGAGTATAAACAAGAAAAATCCGACATTCTTCTCGTATATGCTATAATTTCAAGTTACCAAAAACTGTTTTGTAAAATTCAACATCTTTCATGAGTTACAAAAATATAATACATGGATTTCCTGGAAAAAAAAATTTAGTTTCTTTTTGTAACATCAAATATAAAATTCAATATGTAAAATTATTTTTAATATAGGAAATATTTACACACAAAAACATGGCTGACAGTTGTAGTAGAATGTTTTGATCTAGTTTAGTTAGCTGGGACCACAACACAGCTGCTGGGACTTATTCAATGCAGGTGTGATCTTGTACCCGGCCACCTGCAGGAATCGTTTGTAGGCTTAGCCTCTGCTAGTTAAAGCCAAAGCCAGGGAACTACACAGGTGGCTTGAAGCTGTCTGCAGACTCAATTGGAGGTGTCAGCTATAGGGCACAGTCAGTCAACTATACTAGCCTAGCCCCACAGGTGTGGCCTGTCCGCACAGGTGTGGCTATAAGGCCAGCTGTTGTGTACCTTCAGCATTAAAACATCTGAGCCTGATTAATACACCTGACAATGTGAAACTTTCCTACATGAATTATCTTTCCCATTTTTTATAGAAATTATTAACAGCTGGATATTATAAAGCTATGTATTTTGCCATTCCAAGAAACTGAAAACATTCTTCATACAGTATCAAAGCTAGGAATATAACAGCATAGTGTGTGATACTTAAAGATAATAAAATGAGAACAGTACATAATATATATACTATTACATATCCCCCTGGCCTCCTATTTGTACTATTTGAGAATGGAGAGATATGAATGTACATAAACCACTTCTAAAAATTATATTTGAAGCAAATAATATTAAAGCAGACACTGTTCCAAACCCCAGTTAAAGCTGTTACATTATTCTTTAGAATATCTTCAAAATAAAAAGCCTGTTATCTGTAATTATGCTTAGAAACATGAATTACCTATATTATAGTGTAGTTCCTATAAATTAACAGATTTATAAACTAATTTAAGATTAACTTATTTTATATGAAATGTTGGTGCTGAAATATCTGGAAATCTCTATCAAAGTAAATGATTGGAAAAGTAAAGTCTGTTGGTATAAACATTCATTATAAATTATATTAATTATTGGTATAGGCTGATATTTATTAAAGATAAACAAAAGCTAGTAAATTTGAACTAAATAAATAAATAGGCCTAGTAATTGTTAAATTTGTATTATTTAAGTCATCTTAAAACAGAACAAGAAAATTTTTAACAGAATGTATAATAATGCATTTATTAGATGAAAATATTAACACCCTGGGACGTATATTCGAGGGAGCTGTTCATTCCAAGTGAGGCTCTGGTGAGGGCGTTTATTCAAGAGTGGCATTTGTTCAAAGCGCGCATTTATTTGAATAAATAAGTATATTATTTTCTTACCTGAGGCAATGAGGGCTCCCTTGACATTGAATAGGACATGCCATATGATGGCTCCTTTTTACCTAAAATAAAAAATTTTTAAAGTCATAAGAATGAAATGTTATTAACAATATTCCTATATATCTCCTTATTACTTGTTTCTTCAAATTGTTATTTTAATTATTTATCAGTAACTTATCAACACATTTCTATTATAATTACAAAGTTCTTTATTATTTAATTAAAATAAACATAAAAATAAGCAATAATAATGTACTTTATCCATAAACATGTGTATACAAAAACCTTTTTATAAATTTGTTAATTTTCCATTGATTAAAATTATGGCATAATATACAGTCGTTGCATCATTCCAATTATTCAAAGTAAAAAGCTTAAATTGTTAAAAAAAATAGACAAATCAGAATTCAACAGCGCACATACTGCCAATATTGTATTAACACAACAATCAAAGTAATTAACGTTTCACATTTGACATGTTTCCCAATAGGATTATGGTAATATTCACTCTTTATTCATCAAGAATCGTAAAGGATTCAAGAAAAAAAATTGACAAAGATGATTAACAAAAATAAAAATTATAATAAGGCTAGTAAGAATTATTATCTAGTAACAGTTTAACAAAATGAAATGGACATCCCTCCAACTTTCCCCTACCATTCTTTACTCAGATACTTTATTTGTCCATATAAGTACATTGAGAAATTTGCTGTCTGCCAGCAAAATAAATATAATCAAAAACCACAAAACTTACACCTATTACAATTATTCTGATGATTAACATTAGTAATGACACGTATGGTATATATTTGCCGTCGCCATCGCTACACCATCTTACTACCATATAATTCTCTATTATATTATTGACTACATAAAACACTATATCTCTATTCATTATACACCAAATTACAATTTTTTTTTAAATATATAGCACATATTTCAGTACTTTGTGTTTAGCATTTCTGATAATTTTTTATTGTTATAATATTTAATTGCTTTGTTTAAATTTGAGTTGTATCTTTATCATTGCATAATGAATTTCATTTTCATCAATTTGATTCCATCAGATTATGACACTAAAGTATCGTTTTATCTTATATCTAATAATCATAATTAAATTGTGTCTGTAATCAATTTAGCATGTATACTAATAATTTTATCGTTTCAATTTTACAAGTAGAATGCTAGACACCAGCATTGAACATCAGGTTAGCACAATGGTAAGTAAACACTCTACAACCGCGCATTGCCTTGAAAGAGAGAGGCTAAAATCAATAACTGATATGCTCTCAATCATCTACCTTTCTTGCCTGTGTGTGAAAAGCGTACATTTAATAATCAACTCCCCATTGGATTAACACGGAGATCTACAAGGAGTTCTCCGCTGTTGAATATCGCAACCAAAGAACACGCCACTTTTCGACTAATCTATATTAAATTATGACACCATCGAGTACAATTATTACAAAATCGTAGTTCATTAAAACACAAATATCTTGCTCAATTCATCAAATTGAAAATTGATGTAAACAATTTTGGAGAAAATCGGATTTCTATGGTTAACAACTTCACCTTGGCTAAATGAATTAAGAGTGTAATTGCATAAATTGTGTAAATTGCGATGTTCTGAACAAGTATATTAAAAGGTACCATGTCCTTGAATGCTACAATTGCTTTTCACTACTCGTCTAGCGCGACGAAAACAGAGATACTAATTAACACCATCATGTTAAAGAGGGGAAGGATGTTTCAGTTGATTTCTTGGAAATTAGAATATCATTATGGTATAAATCTCATTATAAAAAAGAATTAATTTCTATTGAAAAATTCACTATAAATAATTCCTGTATTTTTATGTACTCAACAGATTTAGTGTCACAACCTTTGAAAGTTTATATATATAGATTAAACCATAACTTGTTATGAAATAATTATTCGTAATTAAGTATTAAATAGTATGTAAAAATGTGCTATTCATTGCTGGTTGTGCAATAGCATTTGTAACAAAGGTAGGTGCCAATGTGCCAATACGTTGTCCGGAATGAACGTTTGTTGAACAAAGGGGAACGTTGGAATAGCCCCAAGGTACAAGTCTTTATAATTAGCTATGCATCATAGTAGAATACTTGATGTACTTCAATACATTCTGCATAAGATCAAGTCTCAGTATACACACACAAATTTCAATATCTCTACATATCAGTCTGTTACCAGATAGCATTGATTTTTGTTATAATGAATTCAATTAAAGATAAAATATTAAGAGGTTTATCTAGATACATATTTCATGTAAAATCCCATATTAATTAAGTTATTAATAATTCACTCTGTAAACAATGCATGCTGTATTTTCTGCCTCAATGATATTTGTATATATTTATATTTTTTATGAGAAATTTTTTCCATAATATTTAAGTAATAGAATTATATGTTATGCATGGATTTATTTTTAATATAATTATTCTGTGAATTGTCTCAAAGTGGTGAATAGATTCGGTATATAAATTAAAAAACAAAATAAACGGTTTTGTTTATTTACTACGTTGTTATGGCGATACAAGATGGTTCCTGGGTCACATATAAGAGAATGAATTGTATATTTCGTTGGTAATAGGTCGTAAGACTGGAACTACTTCCGATATAGGAAGTGAGGACACTTAATCATTTCCAGGGGTCTCATTATTCTGACACAAATTACTCATTTTCAGAAACTCTGCGGCAATTGTTCCCAACAAAATAACAACACTGCTATAAGCTTTAAGAAAATATGCACAAAATACTGATAAGGTATATGTTAATATTGATTTTTTTTAAATAAAATCATAATACATATAAATAGACCTAAACATTGTTTAATAATAAACTAATACAATATATTTGGAACAATATTAAACATATCAATTTACAAAGATGTATCACTGTCTCTTTAAGAAACACTGACATATTAAATATTATATTAATATTAGATGTATCTCTTAGAACTCTAACATCATACTAATAATTTATAAGGCAGACAAATTCAAATGACTATTAAATGGTTACATTTTTATGACAATTTTTTTTTCAATCTGTATCCATATGATATTAATTATAATGTTTATTAATAGAAAGCTATATACATTTGAATATTTAAATATTTTGACAACTTTTGGATTTAAAGTTCGATGGTGTTATGGACTAAAGGGTCAAAAGCAAAAATGAAAACTTCAAGCCGACATACCCAAAAATAGTGGCACAGTTGAGTTTATATGCCCTCTAGCTCATTTCCTAACAATGTTAGCCTAATAACAGAATCTGAGACTTTCCCGCTGTGTCGTCAAATTGCTACTTTCACCACCCCATACTACTAGCGTCAACCTCAAAATTACTTGCTGAATCCTGATTGGCTATTTGATGACTTTTGGGCGGCTAAGTGTCAATTCTGGTCAAATCTGTGTTCCTACGTAAGGGCATCCCCCAGAGAGTACAATGTTTATCTATGGTGAGGTCTTTGGTCTACTTACTTACTCTCCGATATGATTTTGTTTCAATCACAACATACGTTTACCATAACGGCATTTGGAATGTCCCTCTAGGAATCTAGCCTAAATCAGATCTGTTGTAACGCTGTTTGCTTCTCAATTCTTACTATGACCGGAGGGAAATGACAGAAACATTCTCGCATAAAAAAGAACTCCGAGGATTGCTTCCATGCACTCTTGTGCACTGAAATATACCGCTCCGAGCATCATTACCACCTCCGTGGCATGATATACCTTCCCATCAAAACTTAAGTCATTTGCTATCTTTCATAACAGACAAGATACAGCGATGATGATGACGATACATAGGCCTAAAGCCTATCTCATGAACACTAACACCTATCAATAAATGATGGAGAAAAACACTTATATGCCATCAATTAATAAACTGTAGCTTTTTTCATTGATAAATTAAAATAATAATAATAATATCTAGGAATCCGTTATGTCTATTATCATATGCAAATAGACTTCGTGATGATATTACATTAAAGCAAATCATATTGAATTCCCTTGCATATTTACAGTGTATTCATTATTAATGTAATAAAATCAGAGGGACACAAAGGGACTTTTCACTTATCTGTGTTTTCAAATATTTCATTCTATTCAATAAATTATATTGTTTGCTGTGCCCAATGATGAATATGTCTGCAAAATACTGCCAATATACGAGACAACGGCCTGCGAAACAACGTGTGTTATCGTAAATCTTTTATATCATCAAAATATATTTTGTTAATATGTGATTATATTTGTCATTGTTGCTATTACATGAAATTCCAGAAGTTTTAAATGAAAATGTGATCAGGTCTTCAATCTGAATTTATAATCACTACTGTAACTGAAATTTGATATTTCTATTTTAATGGTTGTTTATTTTGCTGTTGTTATAATTATCAAATACTAAGAAAGAGGATTTAAACCTGATCAGTTTGTCTACCAAATTAGCAAGGCTAAGAGTCCTAGTTGGTGCACTACCTTGTATATGCCTTACTTTGATGATATCTGAATAGGAAAATCTAAGAGAGTAAACCAAGCTTCAACTTCACTGATCAGATTGTAGAGCAACCAAATGTAATCAAAAAGTTTTAGGTTCGAATCCTGATAAAGACAAGTTTCAAACCACCACATCTAATCATTAGTCTTATTAGTACTGTTAACTGCCACATAAACCTAACAAGAGTAGATGTGTGATCATGATTTGATTTCGTAATTATTTATATTTTATCACCATGATAAACAAAACTCCAAGTAAACAAATGCTCAACATTCTGACAACTCAAAAAATCAGTATGAAAATATCTCATTAATTTTTGTGAAGTCTTTGATTTAATATTTCTTGTCAAATGGTAATTTCATTAAATTATATGGATTAGATGGTTTAAACTGGGGACTATATTAATCTCCCCTGAGTCTATTTAGCATCGACCCAGACTAGAAGGTGATATTTATGTGCCACTACTTGGCCCAAAAATTCATAATGTGTTTAACACATTACTATCAAGGGGAAAACATTTGGCTGCTAACAGAGTTCAACATTAATGGTTGTTACTTCACACAGACACTTACCTGGGTTAATCAACATTACAAGATAACGTATATTAATAAGCAAAGGTGTTTATATCAATAAATAATAAGTTCATAATACATGTGTTTTTTACGGTGACTAATGACTAGGGAAATATCAACTTACGGGTAAGAGAGGCTCTGCCAAGTATTTACCATAATTCCTAAATCAGGATTAATTGGGATGCAGGAACGGATGTGCGAGTATTTTATAATGGGTTCTCTAATACCCCCTGTAGATCTGAATCATTCTAAGGTAATGTACTTACATTTTGACTTTTACAAAAGTTAAGTTCCATTCATTTTACTCTCTCTTTGCTTCTCCCCTCCCTGACCAAATACAGAATGTGAAAAAATGATGTGATGGAAATGTGCCCTCTATTACTGCCAACTTGTAGTTATAACTGCGTATGATGCTCGTATCAAGGTAAATGACTGTTCTTACATACGAGCATCTGCAGCTCCAACTATGAATTGGCTTACTCTACAGTATTAAGCATTGGCTAATTTGACAAATCGTTAGTTGTTTCCCATTTTTCTTTTTGTTCAGTTGCTTTTGTTTATCAGCTAAAATTTAAATTTTAAAAGAATGAATAATTCAAAATAAATGCAGGAAAGGCAGTACTTAGTAGGTGAAAAATGGATTCATGAGCAGTTCTCTGAGATGGGTATGTGCACATTACAAGATGACTTTATTGTTGTTATTATTCCATTCTGAAATGAGGATATCATAGAAATACTAGCTTGAATTTAATGGAGTATTGAGTGTTTGTATGTTTTTGTATGTTAGAAGCATTAGCAAAGGTGCTGATGTAGAAGTGTTGTAATAACAAATTGATCTGTTATTGTTGCAGTAGCTGGAATGTAAGGAATAATCACTTTCCATATTTGAAGTGTAACAAACAAGGAAGCAGGCAGAGAGAGGAAACAAAAAAATTAAAAAGAATCAGGTAAACACACTTTATATGTTTCAATAAAATAATTATTAATAATATAATAAAATTTACCAATAATTAATTAGACATAAATAGTATTATTTACTTGTTAAAACGATATTGAATCAAGAAAATGAAGTAAAATGATATAAGGATGATGTTAAACAGTTATAACATTTGATTGATAAGACTAAACAAGAATGGACAAGAAAAAAAAAATAGACCAAATGGAAGACAATGACAAAACCATGGATGACCAACCATTCCTTTCCTCTTAATCCACTTCCCTCATCACTATGAATGGAATATAGAGTTTCTTACATACGATCAAGACATTAAACTTCCTGATGACATAATTAATGTCGAAATATTGAATCCCGACACGATGGCGTGCATTTCGATACTTGGAGTATGTATTATACTATCTTATCTGAGATTAATCCGTGGACCTTTTTTTTTTTTTTTGGTAGTATTATATAGTATTATGACTACATTATTATTATATAAATAATAAATGAAAATAATAATGAAAATTTATATTGTGAATTTGTTTTAGTACTTTTAAATTTAAATTTCTTTATTATTAGGTATGATATTAAAAAAAAAAAAAATTACATTATTAATTAAAATTAACAAATACTTAATGAGATTCATACAAATAATGATGACAATTTAATTAGTAAAAAATCTATTGATTGAATTTCTTTTTATAACTAGACATCTTGATCCTCAGATCAACCATTACCGTACAACTTGTTGGTATTCTATGAAATATGTTTTGCAAATTATCAATAATCATTTAAGAACAGTTTATTACACATGATGTCAAAGGTCACAACAGGTCCTGCTAAATCTATTGTCACTGCATGATATTGATAGATATTACATATATACCATAGTGCATTAACCAGCAGTCTAACATATAATTACGCACCAATCCATGCAAGAAAAAAGAGGTCACAGAGCCAACCATTTGGTTATCTTTACTACTGTCTCAATTAATTTCCTTAAAATATTTTTTTTTCTTATGTTTACAACAAAATCCATTAAAGGTTATTGTTCTCTTTCTTTCTATTCATCTTATTCTTTTTAAAAACATTTTTTCCTTTTTTAATTTGTTATTGTATTCTATAAAATAGAATGTTTGAGGTTTTTTTTTCTTAAGTTGAAGGCCCACTGATACTTATTCATAGGTCCACTGAAACTTAGTCTAAGCGCAATACTTAGCTGTAGGCCTACAAGTAAGTAGCCATAGCACCACTGAAACTTGGCCGTAGGCCAACTGATACTTAGTTGCAAGCCCCTGGCAATTAGTCGTAGGGCCACTAATGACATTTAGGTGCAAGTCCAAAACATTGCAGACTGAGTAGGCCCAAAACACTTATTCCTTGCCTGACTGATATGTTATATTATATTGGCAGTTGTCTAAAGTTCCATAGTTCTTAGTTGGCTATGGGTGTCTGTACTGGCTAAAAAATGGTTTCTCGGAACGAATCTTTCAAAAAACAATTTCCTATGGTGCAGTTGAAATCAGGTCCATAATATTACGTATTCATTCAAAGCGCCAAAAAATGAAATTACTTTGTGTCCACAGGCCAAAAACAATTTCTCATGACGCAGTTTTTAGTCGTATCTTGTTAATCTCATTATCAACTTATTAAGAGAACCATTTCTACAATTCAAGGCTTCTTAGAACTTTTGTACAGACATCCTAACAACCCTTTGTACGTTATCCTACTATAACTGTTTAGTCTATTAAAATTCGAATAAATAAAAAAAAAATTAAAAATTGGCAGGGTGTCACGTTGCTTCTTATTTCTGCTTCTGATCAGCATGGAACCCGAGTTGCATGTAGCTTAATAGTAAGCTGTAACGGACATTCAACTACAAAAATCAATTTGATTTGAAAATAATGACTTTTACAGAAGTTGTCACAGCTTTACTTCAATTACACTCATCAAATTCATACACTTCAACTTCCCATTACTTAACTATCCTGAGTGTAAAATCCTTGTGTAAAAACTATTCCACACCAATGTGGGAAAATCTCTATTTATGGGGGAACTCTTCCTAAACTATGGAGGACAAATCCTTCCCATAAAGAGATAATTCCGTTTATTTATAAAGCTTGGTTTTCATACAATCGCTACACGCTATTGTCAACAGCTTTCGGTGATGGTGATTGGTCAGTCAAAGTGGACAGCATTCCTGAATGTCAGGGACTGCTCTACGCAATTTTAAGGAAACCAAGCTTAACACTACGACCTGACAACTAATTTTATATAAAAAGGATTATAAAATAAAACCTGAAAATAACTTCACCTAAAGAAATAATAGTACCAGTGCATCGTCAGCTCCATCATCATTGGCCAACAACCTTGGGATCAAGAGAACCTATCTTACAGAAACATAGCAATGAGCTAATACCATCTAATCCCTGTCATGAAAGGTTGCTGCTCAGACGCTAAGCTAACAAGCACTTGGACTTGAAACCCGACTACTGTAATGATATTCCCCATTGTCTTATAATGATCTTAAACCTCTTTAAATGCATTTAAACGATGTTTTATAATTTTTTTTGTTTTCCTAAAAGAGGCTAATATTCCATTCCAAGTTAATTAGTTATTAATTATTGTTAACATCATTAATGTAACATACAATAAATTCAAATTGAAGGGCACTGTATAAAAAATATATAAACGTACATAAGGCCAAAAAAAAAATATACTTGTTTAGCTCAACCCCCTGACCCTGATTTTCTAGCCGCCTCTCATTTTTTTTTTTTTTTTGGTAAAAAATTGATAAATAGAGCTAATAGCTAATAGAGCTAATTTTAGCCTAATAATAGGCTAAAAAATGCCGATAATAGAGGAAAAAAACGATCGTTTTTTTTTATCTTCAGCACAGGGAACAAGATTTGAAGTGCGCCACCAAGTGTGTTTTCTTTTTCTGAAGAAAAAAATAGATTCCCTCACACATGTGCCTTGCTGACAGAAATCGCAGACAATTTGATCGTAGGCATACATGTTTTTATTTGGTTCTTTTTAGATAATAAACAATGTTTTAAATATGATAATAATAAAGTACTATGAAGAAAAATAATAGGTTACGACCTACGCTTCAATTGGCAGATGTTTTAGGCCTAGCAAGTACTACCTAACTAGGCCTAGACCCCAACTAGTAGTAGTAAGTATGGCTGGCCTACCTGGCCTAGCCTAGCACTGCAGCAGTTAGCCTACGGCAGCACAATGCTTATTAAAATAAATATTGTACAAACAAATCTTTTACGTAAATTTAGCGTCTGTTATAGCTTTTGTAAAAGATTTGGCTTGGCACCAATGCAGTTTTTGAAATCTCTAGACCTAAGAAGCCTACACATTAGGCATAGGCTAGGCCTGGGCCAGCAAAAAAAAATTTTAACAATTTTTTTTTTAAAATCCGCACCCCCCCCCCCTGAAAATTTCTGAGGGTGGGACGCTAAACAAGTAAATTTTTTTTTTGGCCTAAATAGTTAGCATCAATAGGCAATGAAGCAAAACGTTTAGATGTGCTCAGTAGTAATACTGCAAAAAAGATAGAAATAAACCATGAAAAGAAACTCGCAGACCACAGGATGTGGCACGTTCACACCAAATTATCTGAGGGTTAAAATCGGTTTATAAACGTTTACACGTGCTACTGCATTATGCCTTTAATTGGGTGTACAATTGAATTACCACCTGAACTCTCGCGACAAAATATGATGGAAATTTCCCATGTCAGATGGTGTACTAAGTAGAAGTCGTACTATTTACATATCCTCTTGCTGGACGACAACGCCAATCTCCATGGCCAACATAAAATTTCGGTCTATTCCAAGATTTCATTTGACCAAGTGATACCAAAATATAAACATCATGATGCAGCCAGTGACCAACTGGTACTATTCAAATGTTACTAAATGTGTCTGTGTTGTGAATATAATGCAGTGTATACAGGTATAAACATGTAAATATATTGTAAATGTACATAGAATTGTGTACATGTTGTACTGCCTAATCACCACCAGAAGGACCCCACCAATGGAAATGTCTTCTTCAGACTTCCATGGGTTATCCTTGATGTTCACACCGAATAAATTCATCATCATATGTATCCAGCGAAGGATCTAGTAGGGGAACAGGAGGCACATCGGGGGGACCCCTTCCTCTTTTTGACACTAAATTTTTAAAATTTCAAAGCATCAGTTTTATGTGGATTACTTATTTATTCTGAAACTGTTGTGCCCCTCCCGTTTAAAAAATTCTGGATCTGCCCGTGGAATCTGCATGCGTACATGTGTAAATATCCATACATGTACGCCTATTGATATTTGTGTCAATAGGCCTACTATACAGACAACCATGAATGTATACTTACATGAGAATGTGTGAATATATGTATTGGCAGAAAGAATAGCCCCTCCCTAGTAGGCTACACACACGCTAAAAACATGTAGATTGCAAGCATTCATGAGATTTCATATACAGTACTGTATTTATTCAAACACCCTGCTTTGAATAAACACCTCCCTTAAAAAAAACCTTCTCAAAGGGCATTTATTCAAATAAATACAGTATATAATCGTTTATGTTCAGTGTTATGTTCTAAATAATTGGTTAGCCAGCCTAAAGGCCATAGTTCACAAAGGCCTTCGGGCAACAAGCAACTAGAGGCTGTAATTAAAAGGCTTCTCCTTCTAGCTTAGTTGACAGCCTAGCCTACAAAAATTGAAACCCGATATCTTCGTTCCATCTACAATATGATTTGTACATTAAAATTTAAACGCAAATGAAGACTAGTTATTTTCTATCAACCAATTACAAACATGGTGTCATGGCCTCAAATAAAATACTATTGTATAATTAATCTGGTATACAGTAGTCAATATCATGATAATCTTTTCTTTCTTAGATTTTGTATGGTCATAATGCGCTATGGATGAGGTCATTATTTGGGTCAACTTTTTGAGATTAATTGAAAACAGATGATGGTCTCTAGATCTCTACCTTAATTTCTCGAGATTGTAGATGTGATGTAGTATTAAATCAAGTGAAGTTAAAGAACTGCAGCAATATGAAATGTAATGTACTCAGTGGTGTACCTACAGGGGAGCATGGGGGAGGGTTCATATCCCCCAGGAGAGTTTGTGCTCAAAGATACACCTCCACTTGAAACTTGCTGAGTAGAAAAATTATACTCCAGTAGTTAAACATCAGCACATATCACCTTATGTTGCCAGCTACACTTTTTTATTTTTATAAGAAATGTCAAATGAGGTTTTTGAAAAACCAAAAAATTATATCTGTACCTTATGTGCAGTAATGTATGTAACTATGCAATACCCCCTATAATCAGGTATAGTGTCATTTGGGGCCATTTTTACCAGGCCTTTTTTCTGGGGCAATTTTTCCAGGGCAATTTTTTCAGGGCCCATTTTGCTGTACATAATAATTTTCTATGTTTAAAAAGTGTGTAAAATAAGAACAAATTAAGAACATTTTGAGCCTGAAATCGGCCAATAAATAAGAACACTGAGCCTGGGCAAAATTTTACTGGTTCTTATATAAAAAAAAAAAGAAGTGTAGCTTCCTCTAACTTTGTCCTCTATCCCACTTAATGTTCACCCTCAATTTGTAATAATTAATAATTCTTGCTAAAAATAATTAGTCTTAAATTTGAAAGGATATCAGGAACCAATATGCTATAGTAATAATAGATCGCATCACATAATTAGAATTAGGATAAATAGATCATTGTAATTATGGTACGTGCAAAAATAATTTTCCCTAAAGAATAGATTTGTTTATGGGTGTCTGTTACAAATAGTACTAGAATAACATTGTCAAAATAATTTATAATTACTTTACTTAAATTTAGCTGTATATTTTGGTGTCTATTTTTTACAGTGAATATTCATAATGCATGTATGTAAAATTTGTCACATTATAATCAAATTAGAAAATTAAAAATTATGTAATATATTTTAATGTTTGTATCATTAATTTATTTATAAATTTTTCATTTATATTCTTAATATTAATTTTACTTTATTATCAAGTGTGTTGCCAGTCTGATATATGTAGCCATATTTTGAAGTCTATTATTTTACAGCATATATAATCAATCATGAGTAATATAATCAACCATGAGCATTTTTTTTTTTTACGTAGTCACATTTTTTTTATGTTTCATATGCGCAATGTCTCAAATTTTTTATTTTTTATTTTAAAAAGGAAGTTTCCAACAGTGATTAAATAGTAATTGACAAGTTAATTAAAACATGTCCTTGCGACTCAAAACCAGTTAGTTATTAGGTCTTCATATCAAGTCTCCAATGTACTAAGCTAAAATCATATCTATTGGATACCAGTTTTTTGAAGAAGTACTCGTATAAGAACATTAAAAAAACCCACATCTTTAAGAAATGTCAATGAAGATTAGTTATATATTAACAGAGTATTAAATTGAATGAGAATATTATTTTTTTTATTGGTTTATTTTTACTTGTTGAAGAATGAGGCAGGATGTTTCCTTTGCCTTGACAAATATTCTAAGGCGGTCCAATTACGATGTAATGTATTTCACCCAATTCACATTGTGAGCGTGCAACTTTATGTGAATGTTCTTCCCTCTGATAATAACCTAGGGCGAATAAGAACAGCATAAACTTGTTAACCACAGAACAATAGGTATCCTATTACATCGAGACATCAAAGAAAGAAACCTAATTACTTTGTATCCTATTTTGATATTAATTTGGCCAATTCTAGGCTGTCATGGTGCGTGCGGTTGTGACTGAGAGCTACTCCTGGAGATCACATGCTGAGGTGCTAGGCCCGTTCTGTCAAGGCCATCACCTACTTGCTTTTTCCCAAGGCAGAACACAATAGATGAAACTGGCTGGGTGCCGAACATTTCATCGTGGGAAGTTACCTCTTGATGGCTAGTTCCTCTCTTGTAATACTATCTATTGTTCATTTACAAAACTAAAAACCAACTAGAGTCATCACAGATTCATATAGTCCTTCCTCAAAAAACACCAAATGTACTGATTCTATCGTTAAGACACGTAAAATTGCATCGGGAAATTAAGTTTCTTAATAAGAAAACATGTAAAAATGGCAAGATATGAGTAAAATATGCAATTTTGTTACCTGCAGCATAACTGCCATCTATTCCTCTATCATTCATATCTCCATATTCATAATTCTGTAAGAAACAAACACTATCATTAGTAAACATAAACTAAGATATTAGAATATTACATTTGAACAAAAGTTCATGATCATTTATTAAATTATGAAATCATTTAGTTGTCGTTTCTGTTATTAATAGTGGATTAATAGAAATATCACTTCTACTGAATGTTAGTACTTGAGATAACTTGATTATGTTCATTTTTGTGTAGCTACATTCAGTGTGGAATTGAAAAAAAAATTATTTGATTTATCTCAAATGTTACAGTCGGTACACCAAGATTGTTCTACGTGCTATAAAATAGTAATAGTAAATAAGTGCATTTCATATTATTGTTAAAAAAGTGTTGTCATTTGATTATTATTATTTTATGATTAGAATTATACGTAAAATGCATTATAGAATTTTAATTATAATTAAGAAATTAAACATTAAAATTATGAGATCTTAAACAATAATAATTGAACTTATTATTGCATCCAACACAAAAAAATATATATCACAGAATAAAGCAAAACAGTGTTTGAAGGTAAGCAAACAATATGCGCTACAATATTGATTAAAGTTGTATTGACTAAAGCTATCAAATAGATAACAGCTAAATCACAGGTAGAATCAAAGAATTGATGGAGACGAGTGATTATGCGAGCTCTCCGGGGACGTTAGCTCAGCGTCAAAATGTGAAATTTATTGTCCTACTGCGATGATAATGGCGGAAATCAAAACCAACCTAACCTGTCAGCCATTTCCTGGCTCTAAAGCTATAAAGGATGTAGAGAGATTCAGGTGAACTTGTACCAATCGCGTCTATATCCACTATACTCCACCATCATGAAAATACGAGAAAACAAATACGACGCACAACAATATAATTTAATGGCAAAACAGTCAGACAACTCACGCCTAAACAACAGTGATATAAATGGCTCATTTTTACACTTAAGCATCAGCAATCACAGACTTTGTACATTAACTACGATGCTATTATCCAAATAGAACACTTATTTAAAAGTCTTTTGTTTTATTGGAGTCGTTTCAGGAAGTACTTGGTAATCATTCGATATCTAATGTCACTTTTGATGATCACTCTCAATATTCCTCATAGCCTTAATCTATCATCTCCAAAGTACCATACTATTAAGCCTAACAAAATTGTTTTTTCTTCACGTAAAGATATCAAGTCCGCGTCTTTGACATCGTTATAATAATAAATAAATCATATTGAGCCAAGTACAAACATTACTTATTTTTTGGGTGAGAAATAGATAAGGTAACATGTTTATGTTAGCTGTACATATACCTCAAATATATAATACAGGTCTCCCTCTAATTAATGACCCCTCCAATTTAAAGACCACCTCCAATTAAGACAATTTTTCTGTGGACCCATATTAACAAATGTCTATTATCTTCATTATTCTAATTAGAGACCAAAGCTGATAAAACCATGAAGGAAGACCTGCATTTTAATTGATAAAGAAATTAAGAAATAAACAACTTTTTCTTTCTGTTCTGATTACTACAAAATTCAGATATATTTTTCATTTATTTTTTTCATTTATTTTTATTTTATATTTATTTATTTTTTTATTTTTCTTTTATTATTGTTTTTGTTTAACAGACCAAGAAAGTGTAGTGACTTATTTTTTCTTCATTATCTTTGCATTTTGTTATTTCATCATGCTGAGGAAATGAGAACACACTATAATCCACATTTGATAACCAACAACGATTTTTGATGAGGAATGCAAGACTTAGTCTATAACATCATTTGAACAATGTCACTACTTAAAAGATAATTTCTTTGTTCTTATTACTGACATTAGAACCTATTAAACCTATTATAAATGATCATGTAATGGTCACATTACCAAATACTACATAACGTCAATTTATTCAAAACAAAAAGACCATTAAATACAATATTATAAGGATTTTGCATGAATTAAGAAAAAAATGACAAAAAAGACAGTGACAATGATGATGTTGATGATGATGCAAATATAGAAGGCAATGATATGAGAAAAATGATGATAATGATCAGATAATGGAGGTGGAGGTGGTGATGGTAATGGTGTTGATGAGTACAGTAGACTGAAATTATAGGGTAAGTTTACAGAGAAAAGTATAGCAAGAAGATATATACTGTATGTAGTGATTCACAACAGAAGAAGGTGGAGTACCAGAGAGTAGACATAAGTACAGCATATTATAGAAACTGTAGTCGACAAGAAGTAACTGATAAAAAGTTAAAGGGTGACCTTATACTCAAAGGTGGACTACAAACCATGTCCATGTACAAAAAAATATTACATGGAACAGACTCATTGCATAGAATAAATTCAAACATCAGTGAAATTCACATTAAAACCAGTATGTAGTGTTTTTTCCATCTTAGCATACTTTCATTTTCAATTTATTAGTGTAAATTATCAAACACGACATTAATTTACATGGTATAAGCTGTCAAAATGTTGTAATGATTGTATTGCTTGTAATTTCATCTTTAATTCTACAAGTTTCAAAATAAAGCAAAATAATTATAATAGAAATATTTGAGTTCAATGAAATTTTTAGAGATTAAAGGTACTGTACAACTGTCACAAACGTAAATAAAGAGAGAAAATCAAATTAACTATCAAAAATTATATCAAGTGGAAACAACACCAAAATAAACAACAGTTTCCATTAGAATTGATTTCTAAAATAACGACATTGTAAATAATTAAATTTCAATATTAAAGGCTACGAATGTTACTAACTGTATTATATCAAGCATCACCAAGTTATATAATGTTTGAAATTAGATGTAAAACATAAACAACTATAATGAACTTCAACATAAAATAGAATAAAATATATTGAACATCATTTGAGTTTATATCGATTCCTGTCATGATACAGTCAACCAAAATTAAATGATGTTGCCTCCGAGTTGAAACGTTCGTTTGTCGTTTATAGGTTAACAACTTGTCGTAATAAGAAACCAAATTACAAATGATTTCCTTATTCAACAAAAAAACAGCAACAGTCAATAGAAAGGTTAACAGAGTACAACATTTCAAAATTACTCATCAAATATTACAGGTAATGATTGGGGTTGTATGCATCATTTGGTATCAAGTACTTTAATCATTTAATCACAGTAAAAAAACAAAAAAAAACAAAAAAACAAAAACAAAAAACTAATAACTACACAAAGAGCAATGGAGAGAAGAATGCTGAACATATCACTACGTGATAAAGTGAGACACGCCATCATTAGAAATCAAACAAAAGTAAAAGACATCATAGAGAAGATCAAGGAAATGAAGTGGAGATGGGCTGGACACATATGAAGAATTCAAGACAACAGATGGACCAAGAGACTAACAGAATGGCAACCACGGACAGGAAAGAGAAGGAGAGGAAGGCAGATAAGAAAATGTTAGCTAAAGTTAGCCAAATAAAGGTCTTTTTCTCAATGTTTTATCTATGCCACCTTAATTAATGGGTATCCAGGGAGTAGGCTGGTTCTGGTCTGGCAGTATAAAATTGTGAATGTGGAACTAAATCCCTATTCCAATGGAAGCTCTATGGTCATTTTGACTTTTACAACCCACCTAGAGAAACTAGTTTGAGGCATAGGGATATTTTCAAACCCCCAAACCCATAACCTGCACCCCTCCACCTACATACCTGTATAATTGTGATCTAGGTTATCTAGTAAGCAATAAAATTAAAAGCTTTAACTATTTAAAATGAGATTTGTTAAAAAAATATGACAGTTCTTTGATTGGTGGCATTTGGTTTCAGAAACGGTTCAATTATTCAATATCAGGTTAAATAGATTAAAATTTTTAGTATGATTATTTGTGTTATTAATCCGTGAGTGTTTTTATATGATTTGTGTTAAGAAAATTTTAAAAATAAGTTACGATGTCTCTTTATAATATTAAGTAAGATTTTATTTATTAACAACCAACAAATAGCAAATGTAATTTGACAAGAATTTAGTAACACAATTAACTATTATTAATAGATACAGTACTTAAAGTTTGGATACTTACCAAAAAAAGAGAATCAAAATATATATATAATGACTAATATTCTTTTGTTATCTCATCAAAATTTCATTATCAATACTGATGATGAAAATGCTAATAAATAGCTTGTATTATCAAACAATAGATTGCAAAATGTAAACAAACATTTTTCTACTTTAATGAAGAGATACAAAAGATTTGAATTATTATAATTTCTGATTTGTAAACCAGTATTTCAAACCATCTATTTCAATAGTGGTATTTGTTAGTTTAATTACTGTTGTACATTAAGGATACTGGGAAGCAATACTATACTTGAGCAATATGTGAATTGTGTATTTCTATATTTAAAGAAGTTATTAACTTTCAATTGGCAATTACAAGAAGACAATATTTTCGTTCCAATTAATAAATTGATATCATAATAATAATAATAATATCACAAATTTATATGGCGGCAATTCCAAACAAGATCAAAGGCACAACGCATGTGAAAAGCCACCGGAAAACAAATAGGTCTTAAGCTGTGACTTAAAGTTGCAAATAGAGTTATGTAATTTGGAAGTTGGTTCCAGAAATAGGCAGAAGCAAAAGTAAAAGAACATTGACCGTAGGTTTTGGTACGGCATTTGGAGACAGAAAGAAGGATTTGAGAGGATGATCGGAGACGGCGAGATGGAGTATATCATTCCACTATAATAATGTCCATATCTTGTTTGTAGTACACCATATTAGCAAAATGCACTAGTACCGTATACTGTACACTCTTAAATTGACCCCTAAATGATATAATTACATTTGAAACAAAGAGTTCATAAATAAAAAGAATTGTTCACAGAACAAATACATAGTTTTGATCTGTGAGAACGCTATCAAAACAATATAATTTTTTAAAATCAAATTAACAGAGGTGAAAATATTTGAAGGGTAAAAAAGATTGGTTTATATATATTGGTGAAAAGAATCTAACATAAAATTGATCATTTCATCCCCCGATCATTTATCTCACACTTCCCGTCAAGCATGGAACAAATGACTCAGTAGTGCAAAGATCAATAAAAAAAATTAAAAAAACCAACTTCAAAATATATTTGAGTTTAATTGAAAACATAATGAGAGTTTTCTTGTAGAAAATGTAAGCCTTTTGTATTGTAAAAATAATATGCTACCATTTCAGTTAGTGCAACAAGTAGGCCTACATACTCAGAAGAAATGTGGGAAACATCCACATTATATTTCATTATTTTCATTCATAAGGTTGGTCTACAAAAGCAGGATACAGAATAGAGGACATATTAAACTCTTCCCCACGGCCATTAAAACTCCTGTCTATCATTTAGAGACATCTGAATCTGAATAAAGATTTACTTAGAAAACACTGAAATGAAGGCATTACCTTAAAAATTTAAGTCTTTTCATATCAACAGTTCTTTTCAGAACTAACCTAAAGGGAAAATACCATTTTCTTTGCTAGTAATATCCATTATAAAAATATATTTCATTTTAACATAATAAAACAATACATTCTAAATAACAAAATAGCTATAATATTTTATATAAAACCGTATTATTTCAACAACAAACAAATATAAAAAAAATTATTGATTTTATCTTTCAAATGATTCCTATTCAGGAATTCCAAATGCCTTATGGTTAATTATATTGCATACCAATTATAAGATTAACATTAATTTCTTTTAATAGAAATATCAGATCAAATTATACCGATACATCAACCTCACAGTACTTGCAAACTACTTAAAATCAAGTTCACGCAATTCATCATAATGTCGTTATTAATTCGAACACCTACACAAATCCTCCACGATTTGAGTCTTCAATATATCAAAGGTCATGTGACACACAATCACAGACACTATTTGTCGACTGGTATGCGTTTTACCATATTCTACTGTGTGCATGGAAACTTAGATAACAAGATTCTTATAATTAGTACACCATTCTCATTCTTTGAATGTAAATTTCTTATATAAAAACTAGTCTTAAAATCCAACTATATTTTTTAAGTTTCGATAAACAAGTATACATGAATTAATGCACTAATATTCCATTGAGTTTGTTACAATTCATTGCTGATTAGTTTTCCAGATGTAGCTTTAATTACAAGGGAGACAACCTCTACATTATTATTTGAATTATGATAATTTTCTTTCAATTTAAATGTCAACTATCAGTTCTAATTTGCACTAAACTTGGTATTAATTTATTTTTATAACATGTACAACATATTAAATTATCTTTGCTATAATTATGGTTTTTTTTTTTTTTAGAATAAAATTTCAATGAACAGTAACAGTGCAACTACTGATTGCTAAGTAACCATGACTAGGTGGTATAGTGTGCTCTGTCCCAGACAATCTTCCGCAGAGTTACAGTAATGTGATACTTTTGAAAATACTGTTGCAGCGCATAATTAATATTTATAAAATTTGATTCTATTGAATATATTTTAATTTGGTTAATTATTATAATTATCTAATTTGATTCTATTGAACATATTTTTTTATATTATTATTTTATTATTTATTAAATATATTTTAAACATTAATTAAAAGTTTTACTAAATATCAAGATTGAAGATTATAAGATGGGCAGTAAATTTTCAAAAGCTAAAGTGGAACACAAAAATTAAATATTCTTGGAAAAGAAATATTCATTACAGTAGAAAACATTTCTTTGTTTAATTATTATGTGTATACTTTATAATGCATCTACATCATTCTCATTCAATGACATACAAAATGTTTACAAGGTTTAAGTTGAGAACCAGGCTCTTAGGAACTAAAGATAAACTTTTTAGGTGTGCCAACTAACCCAAGTGTATACAAGTTGATGTATAACTTTAGTTACAGCAGTCCATTATAAAGATATCAACTCATGGGAAAGTGATATTTCATTTGGAAGGTGATGAACTTCTAGAACCTCAGTTATCAAATGATAATAAACTTTTTTTTTTATAAGAACCAGTTATATTGTTCCCAGGCTCAATGGTCTTATATTTTTTTTGCTGATTTCAGGCTTGAAATGTTCTTATTTTGTTCTTGTTTTACACTTTTCAAAGATAGAAAATTATTACTGTACATCAATATTATTCTATAGAGTGTATACAGATAATACTGCACATAGTGTACAGATAAGATTTGTTGGTTTTCTATTTTTTTCTTAATAGAAACCTAATTTGACATTTTACCTCAGCTTAATTTTTCTTATTTTCTTGTTTTTTTTTAAAAGCAATTTAAACATCAACAATTTTTATAAAATGTGTCCTTACAAAAAAAGTGTAATTTCCCAAAGAAAAATGTCAGTATAGTACTATTATTATGTCTGAGCTTTCATTAGCAATTATTAAGAAGAACATCTCCAAGGGTTCTTTCAACCATTCTCTGGGGAAGAAGATTTCAAACAAATTGAACCACACTATTTGGGGCTTGTCTTGATCAATAACTGTTTTAATGAAAAAATAACTAAAAAATTGTTGCATCTTAGGTGAACTACCTTTACTTTTCCACACAAGTGCATCAGTTATGTAGCAATAATACATTCTATTAAACTTTTTTAACCACAGTGACTTAACGATACTTGTTTTAAATGCTATATCATACCGAATTCCTGTACACCTTTAAGTGAACTCCCTTTAGTAATTAACATTCAAGATTCAAATTTACATCTACTTCTTCCAATTAAAAAATGAAGTCCGAATACTTAGAAAGGTTGTTAAAAAATGCAGCAAGTTCTTGGCTTAGTTTCACTATTTGAATTTGCCTGCCAACAAATATTATCAACTCAATGCCATTAAAGTCATTAATAATGATTTAAACTCTGACATGTCAAAGGTCAATTTATAAATTTGGCTTCTAACCACAAATACCAATGATTTAGCTGTTGCATTCTTTAGTGTTTTTGAGTCCATTCCAATATCATCATGTAATATTAGGATATTAATAATAAATGCATTATCAGATAACTTTATGAAAACAATAAATGCAGTTTAGAATTAAGTCCATGTTAAGCCTTAATCTTAAATACTTAGTGTTTCAATTTATTTTTATGTCATTTTAAATGTTTATATATACACGTCTATTAGGTTTGAAGTTTAATTTGTTACAAAAGTTGATATTTAAGTAAAATTCTATAAAGTAATATGCTTTAACTTTTTTCCTAAATACTTCTCAACCAGAGGATCTACTTTGTATTATAAAATAAGTCTCTTTATGATTGAGGCTTAAGACAAGGAGTTGTTTCACTTGAGAAAAAAATGTCTATATTTCTGTTTCATCTTGTATAATGTAAAAAGTAACTTGTGAGTTAATGAGCTATATGATGCATGACTACTCATGAATTAATGAGCTATATATATATATTCATAACTACTTGTGGGTTAATGATATATGAATATTTTAGATGAATTTTCTTTGAAATGAATAATCATGACAACTCATGAATTAATGAGCTATATGAATAATTAATATTACATGTAAATTAATGAACTTTATGAATATTCATGAATATTTGAGTTAATGAACTATGAATATTCATGTCTTACCCTAGATTGTGATTCATAATTGGGACTAGGTCTTGCACCATTATTACTCCACGTTGAACTGTTATTTTCCATTCCTAGAAACAAAAAAACATTTGGTATTGTTAAAAATTGTGTCTTGCTACTATTGTAGTACAACTTTCAAAATATGGAAAGTCAAAACTGTTTTATAATACATGGATACATGAAATTACTTTTATCATTTTTAATAACTGAAACTTGCAAGCCAGGAAAATGATTATAATATTGATCCATTACTTGTTTATACATGTATTATACTGGATACTGGTATTCAGGGTTTGACAAAAAATATTGTGGTTCTCTAGAAAGCATCCATGAATGAATCCATGAAATTCTTGGCTACTGTATCATTATTTTTTACTTTCTAGTTACTTTTGAATTGCATATTTGTAAACATATTTTCTGTATTATTTTGCTAAATTTATGTATCAGGGCTTCCATGAAAAACACTGACAGTCACTGAATGGTTACACCCCGATTAAAAGAAAGATTAATTAATTCCCTCCTCTAAAATTCACCAGGACCAAAATCCATATCTGAAGAACTGGTAAGCTGTAGTCATTAATGGGGAATAATCGGATATCAGTCAACTAGCAAAGTTCCATGGATACTGCATGACATGTAAATATTACAATTTTTAAAAAAAATAACCAAATATACATTAATTGTTAAAAATAGGACACAAATACAACTCTTGCATTAAAAATTGACTTGTTCATTTTATTTTTAAATAACAGGCATAGGAAAAATTTAAAAATATACTTTACTAGAATTTTTAAATAAATTGTTGAAACCCCCAACTGAAATAAGTATAGAAAGAAAAATTTCTTTAATTTTCATATACTTTAATTAGTTTCGAGTTTCTTGTTTGTATTATATGTAGTCTGTTCGTAAAGTTAAATATGTAATTTGAAGCATTTCATTTGTATGAAAATCTGTGTCTTGTGTACTTTTTGCATTTACACTACACTAACATAGTCGCAAGTTTCAAACTAATTGAGACTTTATTTTAAAGCGCTGCACATGCAAATGTCACCAGAATCAACATTTAAATGACATCTTCCTGCAATATTTTCTCCCATTGGAATAAAATTATAAAATTTTTTTATAAATATGAATTTCTATAAATAATTATTCAGTAAGATATTCTTCCTTTTTTGGGTTGTTTGCCTAGCATAAATTGTATTTCATAAGTAATTTTATGATATAATTAAAAGTATAGCATATCAAATCTGGGTCATCAGATACAAATTTGAAAAGAATTTATTATTTTTATTGATTGGTATAGCACACGAGCTCATAAAAACAGATGTTTTATTTTATTGTCTATGTGATATGATTACAAATAAACAAGCAACTAATTACTAATTCAGAAATCAGGAATCCAAGTATATATTTATTTTGATTGTTGTAATTTTATTACAAACGTACTTTTATAAAGGTTGGATATGGTAATGGAGGGATCAGGCATTGTAGCTGAGAGACAATAGACTAAAGTTCTAAAGCCTGTTTAACTAGGCGAATTTATAGGCACAAATCGTATGTGTCAGTTCGCTTCCTGATTTCTGATTGGCTATGCATTTTTTCACTTCACAAAAACTCCAGTAGATATATGAATGCGCACGATGAGCCTGCATTGGGAGTAATTTGTTGAAAGTTGAAATCGCCCGACCCTAGACATTTTTATTTAAATTTCATGATACAAGTTTACATGAGGAAAGTGGGCGTGGTCGGGCGTCACACAAAATGTTTCAAAAATGGTCCAAGGGCAAAAAATATGACAATTAGGGGCTTTAAAGGCTTATTTAATTGATACCTACCTACCCTATTTTTTAGGGCCTGTTACACCAACATAACATTTTTTTTTTTAGGCCTAACCATATTCATTGGTCTACAGTATGTCTCCACTTTTGTAAAGGTTGGTTTTTCACGGAACATCTATGTTTTAAGCTAATAATAATTTATTGGCTCTCTCTTTCAAAGCAGAGGAACACTCTCACGCAGGAGAGGTTCGACCATACAACAGAACAAAAGTTACAAGTAAAGATAAATTCATAAAAAAAGAGACAATAGTAATGAAAAATCCAAATCCAATGAAAATAATATAATATTCTTAAGTTTAAAATCTTAACTAAAAGGGGAAAAAAAATTTAAAAAAAAAAAATTTTTTTTAAATAAATAAATAAAAAAATAAATAAATAAAAAAAATAAAAATATGTAATAAAATAAAGTAAATAAAAGTAGATAAATAAATAAAAACAAGCACATAATATAATAAATGAAATGTGAAATGTGAAAGCTGGCCACTCACTGCGTCGTACTACCATCGGCTGATGAATTTAACTCCGCTCCCCATGAACGTTAGAAAACGCGACACTGTCTGCTGATTATCAGTGGCAGTTACACATTTAACCATTGCGCACATGCGTGGAGTTGCATTCTTTATAGAGTCACGTCAGCCAACAACCGTAGGGATCAGTCCCCATCTTACAAGTATACAGGTATCTTACAGAAACTCAATGCTTTTTCACAATCCATTTTTCATTAGTACTAGTAACTGCATATTTAAAAAGCATTTTCAACAAATACACTCCATGCAAAGGTTTCATAAAGTTTAGTGGTAACTTTTTGTAACTCACTTGATGTTAATGAATGTGTCATATATTTTCCAATGCAATAGAGTCCTATTATGGTGACACATGGACCAAAAAAAAATTCCCCCTTTAATAGGGAGTCCCTAGAATAGGTGTTGGCCATAGTTTTAAAAGGTATACCTATGTTTCATGCCCAAAGAAGTGTTCCCTTAAGGGGTCTATCACAACTATCAGCATTTTCACAAGTTTACAAACAGTATTCTTTTTCGGTACCCCCTCCTCCCTCTCTGAAAGTGTAAACAATTTTGATTTTGGAAAACAATTCTCCATTACTTTTTTTGTAAAGTCAACTAAAGCTATGTACCTGGTTGCTTTAAAATGAATATTATATCCATGGTTACATTACAATTTTACCATTTTTTTTACATATTGCATGTTATTTTGAATCAACATTTTTATGCATATGTAAGAATGTACAAATTTGTTTACCCCCTAATCCCTAGCATACTGTTTGTTCCAATAGCAATTGTCCTCTCAATACTGGTGTAGCAAAGAAGGGGTTCTACTGATGTTGCTGCCACTGCAGTTACACAATATATATGCAACCACCTCAGCTAAAGAAAAATTATAAGACCTTGAAAAATCACAAAATTATAGAATTTTATTTTCAAATCTTGAAATATATTGCTCAATTAAAATTTATCATTTCATACATTTGCATGATCAAGATTAAAAATCAATAACCTTTTACATAGCAAATTGTAGTCCTTTATACCAAATGTTTTACTGCTTTTTTATGAGTACCAAATATATTAAAAGTAGGATATAAACTTGCATTGTAAAACCAGAGTTGGGTATCAAACCCTGAGAATGTTGTCATCTGTTTTCAACTCACTGTAAATAGTACAATTATATTTCTGCGTACAGAATAACGCGAGGCATCCTATCTAAACACGTAATTTTATACCGTTGGCAATTAAAACCTAACATTTGATTCGGGACACCAATCAATAGCATCCACAACGATATTTACTTAGGATTTCCAGTAAATATTGGTCAGTTCCAAAAAAAAAAAAAAAAAAATGTCATTCCTTTGTAAGAATAGAATCATTGTAATCTGTGCATATGTATATTGGCAAATCAGTTCATCAATCTTTTCAACAATAAGTTTACCTAAAAATTTAAATATTTTTTATCTTTAAGCATTTTGAAATCCCTTCATTTTGAATTTATGTTACTGTACTTCCCTGTATATTTAAAGTAAATTAGTTACTGAATAAGTACAGTAATCGTAATTGCCATAATAAGCATATAAAATATATATATTTTTAAAATATTGTATGAATTTCTGGATCACGTATAATAATCAAATCCTCCAGCACGGTAGAACTTAGTAAGTACATTAATACAGGTCAGAAATGTGACCTTTAACCCTCCTGACATCTTCAGAAAAATAGAAAGAATAGCAATAAGCCTACCTCTATACACCAATATATTTCAAGCAAATGAAGGCCATGCTACGCCTTAAAAAACATGCTATTTTCTTAATATTCTACCAATTCTATGTCATTGTCCTCCTTTTCCTTAAGCTCCTTACAGTATTATAAAATCCCTCAGGACATCTCGGATCATATCAACCAATCACAAGTTAATACTTTGTGTTGAAGGTACCATATAAGGCACGTATATTCTCAGCCCTTATGCATTCTAAGGTTATTCAAACTTGCTTTTTCCTCCAAACTAGAATACTTTGAGGAACATGGTTTGTCTTTCCATAGATCCCATGGGAAATGTAGTCTTTCCTACGTATATTTTGTTGCCCTATATTATGTATCACAGAATGATTTGAGGAAAAACATTTAAACCAACAAAGCTGCATTGCATTATAATGTAATTTTATTAAATAGCAACAAAATTGATATCATTAGAGATTAGAATTTTTGCAGTTTTTCAACTGGTACTGAGGATGTTCAGGAAAATATAATAAATTTAATAAATTTAACTTAATAAATTCAATAAATCTAGTTTAATAAATTTAATAGATTTAATTGCCTGATAACAAATTTCTGAATTTACACAGCAGCATGTCTGTAAATCTATGAAAACCAAATTGTAATCGAAAATTGATCCTTTCTAAGTAGACAATTCAATTATTCAATTGATTATTTTGTGGTTTTAAATCCATTAATATTTTTATATTTGAAGTGTGAACCAGCATGCATCTTCAGAAATGTTGCACTTGGCAACCTAACTTTGATATCCATTGGCTAGTCTTCAACCTCTAAGTAATGTTGCTTGCTTCTTATGAATGACTTATAACAATAATTATATAATTTTTTTTTTCTTATTGGTATGTATTGAACATTTTTAAATTGTGGTGGTGAAACATTGAAAACCAATGCCCTAAAAAGCTGATTTAACTGGTTTTCTTTTTCAATAGACATAATTCACATTTGGTATGGTTCTGTTAAAAAAATCCATTATCATCATCAAACATATTCAGGCCATTTGCCAATAAAATAAGCAAAATTTATAAAATGGCATTAACAATAAGTAGTTCCTTAACACATCATAAGATCAAAAGAATATAAATGAGATTCAACACTTAACTGCTAAGTAATAAATGAACCAGATAAGCAAAACGAATCTCATCCTCACATCACTTCTAGAAATTGAATTATACCAAGGCAATTTTTTTAATAAGGTAGCAAGCTTCATTAAATGGCATACTAATACTAAAATTCCTCCGCTGGGAAGGATAAAGTGAGACATGTTATTAAAGTCACATGCAAATAGTAGTTGGGATTGCTCGTCTTGTGAGCTCATTCAAGCGTTGCGCTTTCCCCAAGAGGCAGATATACTACACGTATCAGGGCATGAGAGGATAATGTGTGGCATTTCATCTCGACACACATTCCCCGATCTGTCTACAGTGTATTATCTATCCCATAGACGTTATTGACTAAACGTAACAAAATACTCCTGCACCATCAACATCTGGGTCACAGAACTTTTCCTAGGAGATTATCTAGAAGAATCTTTATCAAATTGGGAGAAGTTTATTAACTACATGACAACTAAAAATTGTGCAGATGAATAGCAAAACTGACGAGAAAATTTAATGATTTAGTTAGTTTTTTTACATTAACTTTTTTTTAAATTGACAATGATCTGATTGGCCGGTGAGAAAAAGATGCAGTGGCATAGTTACACACATAATGTTTAGAAGTTTCTGATATTCAATACACCACGGTTAGTTGGCATATACGCTCATCTCATCATAAGCAATATACGACAACATCTTATGTAAAGATGTTAAAGGAATATGTGAAGAAATTCTATTTTTGAAATTGAAGGAATATATGTTAAATATTAAATGGATATAAGGATAAAGAAGAAGCTAAATAGTATAAATTTAAACAGAACTTCTTACACACTGAAGAATTTTTTTTGTTTTATTCATGTTAGACTTTCAAAGTGGCTTATTAAGTTGCCAAGATAAAAAAAATATACGGTACTAATTTTCCCATTGGTAAAACAATATCAAACCAATACATTCTCCTGTCAGAGACAAAAACAGGGTTCATTACACTATATTTTAGCCCTGTGTCACTAGCATGTGACACTAAGTCTTGCAAACCCTTCTACTTCTTCAAGTGCTAAAGGCTCTCGGTTGGCATGCAACACCTAAGATACGGCAATATCACAATCTCCCATGCTTTACAATGTTGGCATTTATGTGTTTATGACCTTTGAACTACTATTTGCATATTTTCTGACTGATTCAGGTTTATCAATGCTCAGGTCTAACTGTGCATGTCCTCTGACCTGCTAATTTGCATATTTCAAGCGCTGCCTCGGAAGGTTTATCAATGCCCAGGTAATGAACCTGAAACACAAAGAAACCGGAGCCTAGGCTGTCATCTAATTAAACTTTACCAACATAGTGTTCATGTTAATTATATCATATATGAGCTTGCTAATTTTGCTGGCTTGCTTCTGGCTTATTTTGATTGTATAGTTACAGTGTCACTACCTATTTATGACAACAGATTCTGATTGTCGTTATTGCATTATTAATATGGATAACAAGCTCTAAGCTTTATAATCAAATTCTATTTCTCTCAAGCATTAACAATTATTCCACATTTAGCATTACTACTGTTCAATATGTTAGCAATGCATTATAAAATATTATGTCATAATGCTCTATTTGTTCTTTTGTCGGGATTTAAATGGTGAGAAAATTTTGAATTATCAACAATGTAAACAACATAATTTAACACAAATATAGAAAGGATAATTACACCAAGTGTATTGATAACTTTAATACGGTAAATAATACAAAAATAAGTTTTTAAAAATATTATTATTAATTTTTATTATGATGTAGGTAGAAATAGCGCAAGATGTCAAGCTCTTATGCAGACCAATGACAACTTGATGTTGATGATCATTGAATAAATTAATTGTGTTCCTTTGAGAATGTGGTTTTTAAATTAATCACAATGGAAATTAAAATAACAATGATTTGATGATTCATCTCTTAACTGGATTGCAAGAATCTGCCTTTAATTATTAAATTTGACTATTCATTTGTAAAATCAGGCCAATTGTATTATTGTAAAGAATTGCAAGTAATTTTCACATTACAAAAAAAGTAAAAAAATAAAAAAATATGTATAAAAACAGTTTAAGCATCTACATTTAAAAAAATCTTTATATTCCATATAGCATTCAAAAGGAACCACTAGATTTGAGCAGTAAGACCTACCAAGTATTCAGAACAACCTTTTGGGGACTAGTGCTTATTCTAAAGTTCCAAAAGTTTAGTATTAATGTCCATCTAACAATTGTTCTTGACAAAAATATGCGACTGGCCTAAATATCGTCATGATGACAGGAGGAGGATAGGAATATTTAGGTGTGAATCACACCAAGGATAACCCACTAAGTCTGAAGACTTATTTCCAGTGGGTTCCTTCTGGTGGTGAATTGGGCAGTTCACTGGGAGACAATACCCTACTCTTTTTCAAAGATTCTACTGCTTCTTTTACGTGCACACAGGCCATACTGCACACAGGACCAATGGCTTAAACGTCTCATCCGGAAGACGGTGCGCTATTGTAACTTGTATTTCAGCCCACTAGTTGAAAAACAAAGAGGGTAGCGACGGGAATTGAACCGGGACCTAGAGATCTCCACGGTTCAACGCACACACTATGGCCACCACCAATTTAGCCGACTGAGCTAAGCTGCTGCATCGCATCATCACCATATAGGCACATCATGTTTATATTTGGGCATACAATCAGTTTTGATCCAGTTAAGAGATTAATCATCAAATCTATGTTCCATTTGGTCGGGTTGACGTAACTAAGAGGTTTATTTCAAAGATTAGCTGTTACATATAATAATTTATGTTGTTCTGATGAAATTGATATTTTTTATGATAGTTTATCCTCGTTTAAGCTTAAAATTAGTAAGGTTGTTTGATGTTAGTTATTATTTGTCTCCTTCTATGTGTATGTTTTTCTCCAACCTGTTAGTGGCGGTTCTTATCTCTGTTGGTTGAGAATTAAATAAAGTTTTTTGTCCACAAAAATTTGATAATGTGGACAGACTATTAAGCGCTGATCTAACTTTAATTTTCGGACAAATCAGTTTATACTTTAATCACTTGCTTGTAGTTGGTTTATGTTGTTAATGGCTTCTTCCTGCCGCATGTACCTATCACACCCCTAGGCTATGTGCATGCATGTGAACATCCTGAGCTCGCCTTCCTTGATTGGCTGTGATAGTCAGATATATAACATACTTGTAACTTTACACATTTATTTGATATATCAACTTGTCCAGCCAGGAAGTTATTATAAGAAACATGTTACTAATAATTGTATTCATGATAATTAGGTCAAATGACATTATTTGACCACATTTGAATTGTCACATTTTAATATTAGATTATAACCTACAATAAGAAACATATCCCTCTCCCCATCAGAAACCCTGCCTATGACATGCAAAAATATGAGTTTATGAAACAATGCATTAAATAACTGACTTATTATCAAACAAAATAAATCATTAATTATCAATAAATAATTAATATACATTTTCTGAATGGATCTTTATTTGGTATTGCCTACTACTGTGAAAGCTGTGATTAATAAGTTAAGATAAGATAAGATACACTTTATTGCTCCAAGTCGGAAATTAAGTTCTTGCATTAAAATACAGTAAAACAATTAAAAGAATGATCAAAAATATAATGAACTATAAAAATTACAATGTAAAATAGATATCAAACAACGGCCATTAAAACATTATAAGTCACCGAAGCATTATTATTATTATCAATATTATTATTATTATTAATAGCCATGATGCAATTGTGAAACTTCAAAATATAATTGGATGGAAGATTAAATGACCTACTGTAGAAAACAAAGAAATAAAAATAATCAATACATGTACTAAATTTAATTTAAGAATATTGCTATAAGGAGGAATGGATTAAATGAAAATTAATAACAATAATAATTTCATCTTAATAATAGAGTGCATATTCTTTGGTCGATATGTACTTTGGTCAAGACAGGAAACAAAGTCCCATATTTCCATTGCATCTTGCAAATAATACTTTCTCATGGAATACCTATTGATAACAAAAGCAGTCCTTGAGGCCATCAATAGAATAGGAAAGAACACTACTAATACTCAGCCATGCTATTAAGGTGGAAGAGAAATCCAATAAAAGAACGAATGCTAAATAGTCCAGAGTCTACCTGGTTGTCTATCTTTTAATTGTATCAACAAGTATCCTTTAAAGAAGGTGTGAAGAGGGCCGATAAATGCCAATTCATCTTTCAATAGCACCTATTGACCTGCCAGATCTGGTCAATTACAGGTAGACACAATTCAATGATACACAGGTAACAGTAGGATTTAAGACCCCTTTCATAATCAGAGGCCATTGACCCATGCATTTTCACCTACGCATGGCTTTTCTAAGCATCCGAAATCACAAACTTCGATTTCTCTTTCATTTTCTCTGAACAATGTAAAATAATTTTGCGGTTTGCTATACAGCCAAAATTGATTACATATTTTTCCCATCAATACACTGATCAAATTCAATGTAAAATTATTACATTCTTTAATCAAAATTATTATTTCTTACTGTTTTGACACTGACAAATGCCTCTAATATCCAGATTAGTGATAACTTAGGCAATATTATATGCAACATAGTTTATTAATTTATTTATTTACTTATTTATTTAGGCACACAACATATGCACCAAGTATTTACAATAGTGAATATTATCCCTCTCCTACTTGTAGGTGACAATCCCTTGCACTAGACAAACATACACACACCATGTTTTACACAAACTTCTATAAATCTCAATATGAGTTTTAGGGAGTAAAGTTGTTTTGGTTACAAGAAAAATTCCTGTAACACATAGGAATTGAACATAGGACCCTGGGATTAGAAGGCAAGCATCTTTAACCACCAAGCTAGTCAACTTTACTTTTTTATTACGCCACAAACATCCTGTACAGAGCAGATAGGACTGTAATATACAATATTTGTAGTTACTATGAAAATCATATTGCTTTTAATGATCTTTGAAATATACACATTTTGCCTACACTGTATTGTAATATAACAAATAGAGATTATCTTATCTACATCTCTTAAGATTTTTTTGCTGACCATGACAGGCAGTCACATAATTCATATAAAAACATAGATAGAAACTTGTGATCTAAATCTTTCAAAATGCAAAAGAATGCGGAGGGTAATAGTAAGAATTTGGGCAAACAAATGATCAAGGTATTCTAAAGCTGGCCACTTATTGGCAAGCATACAATAGTAAATTAGACCATGATTCAACTGCACTATATAACATATTGATACAAAAAGATTTAGTATTTGTAAGTATTGACTTAAATAAGACCCAAACCACTTAATTTGACCTAATACGAAAGAATGCCTTTTTATGACTGAATACATTATTCAGTTATGACATATTATTAACTAAATGTTGGAATAAATGTATACTCATTACACAACCCAGTAAAAATTGCTGTAACCTTGGTTTCTGCAGAAAATTAAAAATGGAATGCCGTCTTCAACAATAAACCAGGTGTTTTGTTTGTCTACGTTGATTACGAAACATGGGTGCTAAGAACAACAACGCTTCATTTGCATCCACAAACCGATCTAAGCTGCTGAAATTATTCAATCGAACTCCCAATCATATATAATTCCTTTAAAACACTCACTGGATCAATATAGTAATAGTAATAAAATATGGCTCGTGTGTTTTTTCCCTAAGGAATATATTCCGACTACTATGTACCTTCAGATCAATGTTTAAATGGCATTACTTTTTTCAAAAGGTCAACCATATTATTAATGTGTTACTGTGTTATTTAAGAATTGCCTTCAGACTGCAAAATCTTTGCCCTTAGCAACAACTTCTTCATAATCATTCTACTTAACAACCATTTTGTCTAGCAATTCATCACTTTCCTCACAAATCAATCATAGAGATTTAAGAAGACATTTAAACTCTAGCAAAAGAAAGCAACATAAGCCGGGCAAATATAAACAGTCCTTAGTTAACTTCCTGACACTAGCCCTAAGTGATAACTGTTCTATTGCCCTAGAAAGCAACTTTTTCAAATTCTAAACCCATCCATTTCTAAGTATGGTGGCAACATCAATTCAATAATGATTTTCTCACATTAACAGTAACAAAATAAAAGACAAGAACAAATTAATGTGTTGACTACTTAAGTGAAATAATCAAACATTATGAATGCACTGACTTCAATAATGATCAAAGGCAAACAAACATTTTATACTATTAGGTAAGTCAGATTAATTATATCAAACTATTAAATATGAATTTTTGGTTAAGGTGGGAAGCACACATTTTTGGACAGCACTGTTCTATTATTTTCAAATAGGGTTCAATATATCAACTTCATCTGGCCTCTTATTGATATTTCGATTGTTTTTTTTATTGTTTAATTTTCATATTTTTCGTATATTGTCTTTTGTTTGAGGATCCCAGAAGTAGTTTGACACTGATTGGGTTTTTTCTTGTTAAACATTATTTTAGAAGAGATTTAAAAATAAACAATTTTAGAAAATATGATCTATAATATAAAATACCAATACACATCTAAATAATATTGCTTTTAATGATCTTTGAAATAACTAGTAAGATGAATGGTAATATGAATTGTGAGGGAGCTGATCATACAAAAATCTGCATAGACATTTTGTACTTTCTACCAAAAAGTGGGTGGGGGGAGGGGAGACACAGCCCATTGCCATGTGTTTGTCCATGAACATTAAGCAGATGAAGATGAAGTTACAATTTCTTTTAATGTTTCAGCATTTAGTTACTGTGGTTACTAAGCTATTAAAAATAAACGACATAAATATCTCATGTTCATAGATTACATAATCGTTTTGGATATCTAGTGTAAAACCTTGTTTTTCTTTCAATCTGTGTGTAGTCAACTGGAACTAACCTGATAGCTACAGACCGATGGCTCCATAAACATAATATCAAAATATTAGAGATATAAACAAAAAGAGAACTGTCAATACAAACATATATTCTAATTACTTAAAAAATTAATATCACCAACAGAAACAACATAAAAATCAAAGATATTAATTAATCATTTAATTATTTATTGGAGAATATAAGATTATAGACCTACGGTATTTTTAAACAATTAACACATTTTTATGTGGCAACATATGTAGCCTCCAATCCAGGAGGCATCATGGGACCTATATATAAATGATAACCATCCCAATATGGATCTATATTAAGTTTGGTGTTATTTTTTTTAAAACTTAATTAAAAGATATTAAATTACATTACTTCACCAATAATAAGTAACCTACATACAATAAACCAATAGGGCTTATAGTATTAGTAGCATCAGCTCCTGTTTTTACCATTGAGGTAATCTACTTAATACCAAGCATTTAAAGACTGACGTCACTGAAAAAGAAGAATCTCTACATGAGAGTTCACTACACTTCTTAAATACCTTTGGAGCAAGAGGCCAAGAGAATGTAAGTCTGGATACAGCGGACCAGCATACAGTATCATCACCAATGCATACTACATTTCAGCCATTAATTCTTCTAAATACATTGTAAGATATCGTAATAACAGAGAAAGTGAAAACTACTCCAAAAATGATTCATAATACTTGCCAATGAATCAAGTTTACTAGATAATATGGCTTATCATTTGATCAATATACAGGATAAATACTGATTCAATTAGGCTAAGATTTTGGCTACAAGCCATCGGACACGGCTTAAAGAAAAAACAACAATGCACGACTTAAAGCAAGTGAACGCAGAAGAAGAGATCCCAAGACTTCTTAATGATAAATGTTGGAATTATGATAAATGGCTATACAAGGTACTGTTTATCTACCATACACTGACTACATATAGAGGAAACTAAGATGACAAGAATATCGGATCAAAATTAAGTACGACATATCAGTATGTGTAATACTGTCCTGAGAATACTACACTAATCACCTTTTTCCTCTGATTGTATTTCTTATAGGCTGATTACATTGCTCTAGTTTTCCTGAATATTGGAGGCCCAGGAAAAAAAACTCCCATCTAAAGCCCAGCATGACAAGAGGAAGGTCAACCAAGTTGAATGAATGCATGAACTTGATATGAAGAGGCAGGATTGTTGGCCTTCTGATGTTCATTTTTAAAAGAGTTTACTTTGCTCTTCCTTTCATTGTAATGTAACTCATAAAAATAGAAATACTATATAGATTTCAATTTGAAATTGGAGAAACCATCAACCTGCTTACTTGGGTTCTATTTCAAAGAAAAAATGTTTTCTGGAATAAAGTCAAACGGGAATAAAATGAGAAGAAAAAATAATATTTAAAGCAAACAATTCTATCTTCACCATGCAAATAGTTCATCCAGGAGCATATTCAAGTTGCCTATTCCAACCTAACATTTTCTGGGGGATCTCGACTGTGAGTAGCCTAATCCTGAAGACCCTACAGTAGATACTATTGTCCATACAAGTTATTTTCCCACACAACTAGTTTATCCCTCTCAACATGACAAGTCTAAACCTCCCTAAGCAACCTCTTCAATATTGAACATGGAATCTCAGAAAACAAAGAGAGTGTCAAAGTATGTCTTTAAAATAATGTTGAATGAACATATTTACTGACATACTCAAATACAGTCATAAAGAGTATTGGTTATTAACCTTACTACTGCAAGCAATTATAATATTGGAGGAGTTAGCTTTTCAGTGCATCCAACAAATTTACATGTTTGTTGCACAACAAAACAAACAAAATATAGATATCTCTGTGTATAGTGTTAAGCTAATAAACTATAAAAAAAAAAAAATCAGTACTTTAATGCTTACTCTGTACTGTATATATTTTATTAGTTTCAGACTGGAAATTAGAATATCAAAATATTTTCCTGTCCAATTGACAGACACGTAATATAATGTACACATTAAATCATTTATATAGTGCTACTTCATCAAAAATATGGTAATTTACCATTTTTTAGCATATAAATTGGTTGAACAAATTTTAAAATGTTTGTAGGAAAAGTGTATATATCAGAAAAAAACAAGTACAGCTGCGTTGTTTTAGTTTTAAATGTATTTTTGAGATTTTCGTTTTCATATTTATCCATAAAAAATTATCTTTTAAAGGAACATTTTGATTCCACATTTTATAATAGACTTATAAATATACTTTCTTAATTGATGTTTAAGATTTTAGATTTATATATTGTAGCCTTAAATGACAAGTATTAATAGCCTCTGAAAACAGAGCTTGGTTTTCTTTTCGTGGTTGATGTTATCCCTAGAAATAATCTTAATCGTTAAAATCACAATAAAACCTGATGGATCATCTTTCTTGGAACTATTCACACTGTGCTTCATGACAGATAATCGACATCTAAACTAAAATATTGAATCTTAAGTCCACATATAGAGTATTTAATTAATCTACATTAAAAAAACATCATGTATATTAATTTCATACAGTAGTTGTTTTTTTTATTTGCTCAAAATTCAAGGGCAATGAAAGTTGCCAATTACAAAACTGAAAAAATTAATAAACTAATTACGTATATTTTAAAAACAGTTGCAAAAAAACCATTGGAAAGTTTATTAGAACTAATTATTCAGTACCTCTAAATTTAATATAATATTAAACAATATATAAACAATGGATGTTGGAAAGTCGATGCCTTAATACTAGTCCATACACTAATTTCCTAATACCTAATTAACAAGTCTGGAACATCAATAAATCATCATAATTCCATATATTCATTAAAAAAGATATTCTTTTTTTTAACACAATTTCATTCAATATTTCACATTTAAATCCTATGAAATTTCAAGTATCCACAATTTTGTACTGGACTTGAATGAAAGGAGATTTAAATAACTTAAATCAAGTTCTTCCTAGTTGTTTTTTTTAAATAATTTTTCTTAGGACAAACTTTAAGTTGTTCAGATGGTAATAGCCATTTTAAAAATACCGACAGGCTTGATTTGTTTATTGTCAACATACAATTATAACTTAAACTATATTACATTTTTTATCCCTTTTTTTTATTTTTAGTAAAAAAAAAAAATGATCCAACTGAATATCTACACAAGGAAATTTAAAAATTCAACACAAGAAAATAACAATTTATGATTTGTTTTTCTTTTCATATAGGGAAATAATGCCGCAAGCTATTCTTAACGAGATAGATATGTGCGTCTTATTAAACGACATTAATTATTATTATTTATCATTAAACGAAAGTTTGATCAGTCTCCAAAACCATTATTAGTAGATTTTTTTGGCATGACAATCTCGTTTTATTACTATTGACCATGGAAATAAAAATATAATTACAAATCTAGATGATTTGGAAACCTGTTTGTACACTGACAAGATAAAAACATAAAGAAATGTAGTGTAATTAGTGGTACTGCTTTAATTCTACTTAAATCATTTCCAAAGGTAATAAAGCTTAATAAGATCCAATATTTACAATGTATACTATGACCTTTGAGAAATTCTTCAGGAAATTCAAGAATTATAAAATCTGATTTTTTTATGAATCTCTTTTAATATGTTATAAACACGAATATGGTTACACATCATTTGCATATTGATGAAATTCTCGGCATGGTCTTCACAGAAGATGCATTGAAGAAAGTAAAGCATTTCTACTTATTAAAGATGTGTGAAAGATTTTTTTGGTTTAAGTAGTAAGATTTCACAGATGCCTAATACTTTTAATTATTTTTACAATTTTAACAAAAGAACATTCTATTTAGTAATAACCTTGAAGTTAGAATACAGAAGTAGAAAAGCAACACTAGTAAATTTGAAACGGTTGAGATTTTTTTTTAAAAATTGGAAAAAGATAAAATAAAAAACAATTTTAAAAGTAGTTCAGTATGTTATATTATTAACATTCTTTAATTGCAGCTATGTCATTAAAAACAGTACTAAAATCAGCAATACAACTTCAGTGACAATATAACTACATTACACAATTCACTATAATTTTTTATCGCTTTCTTTATTATCTACGCTCCATCTTCAGGTCAAATATTTATAAAACATATCTAGTGCAACATAAAAATGCTCTACATTTAGGTCATCAATCATTAGATAATAAAGATAACATTCTAGTCAAGTGTAATATAGACGGGATAGCGAAGGAGATTAAACAAAGGGGTAACACAGACAGGGATATAAGAAAATACCAAGTACACAAAGGCCCGCCTCATTTGCATACAGCTGCTGTGTAGTACAAATTATGACCTTTCCCATTTAAGAGGGCTAAATGATAATATGATAATGCACCATCATAGGAGACATATATTACCTCGCTTCCACATGGGTACATGTAATGCATGGGGCATAAATATTACGTAAATAAGTGTTAGACAAGTGAATAAACATATAGAACTAAATCATTCGCCTTGTTAAACTAGTTTTGTTAAGGTGGGAAATGTTCATGGGCAAATAAATATCAGATTGTTCTTAAATATTGGACTGTTCTTAACTACTGTATTCTGTATATCAGTTGCCAGTTTAAGTGGTTCAAATAATGCAACAAAATCTGAGTCACACACCTTCTTTGCTTCAACATGTCCTGTGAATCAAACGAATATTAGATAACACCAATAAAGCATTTATCAATAATTCTGTTACTTAAGGTGTGATACGTTCTTATTCATCTACGAATAGTCTTATTGTGAATTATTAATATTGTATGAGTAACAATAATTGAGAATATCAGTAGAGAATAAAATTATAGACAATGCTGTTTAACATGCCACTTTAGTAGAGACCACAATTAATCACTCTTCTTACACAATCTAATTTACACCTTTTTATCCTCAAATGAAAAAAAAATTACAGATTAAATTATCTAAGACAATATTAATGTTTGCACAATTTGCTTTATTTTATGTGACTACAAAAAATATGTTTTTACATTCCGCTCCCTCTAAAAAAATACATTTTTACATATTTATTAAAATTTATTTAAAATAATTCACATAAAGTAAATAAAAGATTGAAAATATGGTATGTACAAATTTGGTTTACAGCATACAGTAATTGCTTAAATTAATTCAATTATAATATTGAATTACTCATTGCATACACTGATTAGCAGCCAAATTAAGGGCCAGAACATAGAAAGGAATATTATTTATTTATTTGGTGAGAAAAAATGTTCTTGTTATAATTTTCCAATGAAAACTAATATTTAATGAATGACAAAATTTTCATTATAATTTTGTTTAGCTCAATATTGATAATATCTTTAAATAATCTGTTATTTTCCAATCATTCAATATGTTGAATGGCCAAACTACGTGTCAGTACAAAGACAAAAATATTATTTATACATTTTTGTTTATTACAGTAGGCTTTGTTTATTAGTTTATTAAGAGAAAAATATTTTCTTAGAATTTTTCAATGATAGCAACTAATGAATGACATTACAAATAAGTATATTATAGTTTAAGTTTAAGTGTTTTTAGCTCAATATTGATAATATCTTTAAATAATCCTTGTTATTCCAAATTAATCAGATTAGAATCTCTTAAGCATAATCAATCTTCAGATTGTTTCAACAGCAAGGCAATTTGTCTAGGTGCAAAAACTGACATATTCTATGACAGAAGCTATCATTATAATGATCCACATCACCAATATTGTTAGAAATTTTCCCAATTCTCCTATCAGCTTCAACTGCTTCACTTGAGTTGCTTAATTTTTTTCACTCTTCTAAAGTGGCCACGCACAAGTGAAAATATATTGCTCCTCTCACGAAAGAAATGATGCGGAAAGAGTTGTGATTAGTGTTTTAAAATGCTGCAGCGCAAGTTGTTGGAAGAGCAGCACGTGGTAAACATTAACAAGCATTGGCCTATGACCGATTCTTGCTATTATTTTGAAGCTCATAAAATGCTTCATCTTCTCTAAACAATTTGAAAATAAAAAATAAAAAAAACACAAAAATTAAAGAGGGGCTACCTGAATGAAATAACAGGTAAACAATGACATTAATATTCAATTCAAATGAAGTCAATTTTTGTCTGGTGTTTAAATTCCATGTGATGTCTGATTATTATTACATCTGCTCAAGTTTGTTCAACATTTACAATCTCTTTTTGGGATAAATTACTGAAGTTCTACATGCATAATTTCATAATATTTTCTTAGTTGTTTGTACACTTTAAATCCAACATAAAATCATAACCATACAAAAGGATACATTTATTTTAAAGAAACATTTGTTTCCAAATGCATCATGCTGAACTGTCTAATTTTTCTGTTTACATTGTCTGATGTTTGACTCATGAGGAGTAATTGATCGCTAATTGTTATCTATTTTTTATATATTTTTATTATCAAAATCACATTTGGCTTGACTCAAATTCAAGCTGACAACTTACTAGAACTAAAATTTATTTTCTGATTATTATGAGGTTTATAGTTAAATAATTCAATTTAATACAAAACCATTTTAAAACATATGCTCCCACTGGGATTCAAACTATTGATGGGGAAGGGGGGTGTAGAAGAAAGTTAAAACTTCAATCACTGACCATGTAACTAGACCAATCAAATGTCCAAATGGGAACACCAAACTCTTAGAGCAAGTGCATCAAAATGAAAAGAATGGAAAATTTGAAGAAATGTACAGTAGATAAAGTAAGTTTTAATTCCTACTGTTTGAACCCTTGGGGAACAATACGAGATTTATTTGTTAGTGTAGGATGAATTGAAAGTACAATTGTTTAAATTTATAAATAAGTTAAAACCTGAAGAAAAGCTAAATTTAGGGATTCAATCATCATAATTATACGTACTGTAGGAAATGGAAGGAACAGGATATTGCTAATAAAAGACTACTCCTTTAATACACACTATAAAGGAAAAGTTATCAATTATCAATTTGGTAATAATTAAGCTTATGAAGTGTAGCAATTCAAATGTATATATAGGTCCATTAGCTTATATAATCAATATAATAGTGTTGAATTACAATCAATTATAGTAATTATCTGAGGGGAAAAAGTATTTACTGTAGTTGTATTAATCTAAAACATTATCATTATAAAAGTAAATACGATGAACACAATCAGGTCTTCCATAGAGTAGATGAATATTATATTTTGAGTCGATAATTTACTAGCAATCATCGTAGCATTGCCATATTCACTAAGCATACCATACTGTATGTAGTAATACAGATTTTACGAGTAATGTGATTATATTATGAGTAACACCAATCAACATGAAAAGTATCCAACTTGATGCGATATAAATGGTGGATACCACATTATTCATAGATAAAAACAGTTTTGTTATTCAGAATTCAACAATAATTTACTACATGATGGCAACAATTATAAAAGCATTGATGAAGCATCATTTCATGAAACGTTATCTATGGATCGACACAATTAGCAGTTATTATAATTATAATGAAGATTAAAATATACATAATCAATAAGGTCAAATGTCAAAGTTCAAATAATTAAGAAGTTTCCTAAATATGAATTACAAAGTTTACACATTTTTGTACTATATGCTAGAAATGAATTATTCTGGATGATAAAAATAATTTTGTAACATTGATGGTAAATCTTGTATTGACGAACTTGTTCTTTAAAAAGTTCATGGAACATCAATAATAAGTACACAAACTTTATAAACTAGAGTACTTCAATACATTAAAAAGTGTAGAATTTTAGTTTATTTTTTCTAGCAAAATAAACATTTTTTTAAAACTTCTAGTTTACTATGTATTTCAGATATGGACCAATAAAAGTTATTAAATCTGGTTAATCTGGAATTTTTTACATTCTCAATCAAAGGGTGTCTTAATAAAGTATTATCACAATTTACTTTTACATTATATAAAACATTGTTTATATTATATAACTGAAAACCAAAAATTTAATGAAAATATATTCTTGCTAGGACATACTGATGAATGATGATGATTGAGATTAAATTTAATAAATGTTCAGTAAGAAAAGATATTAGCACTTGCTGACCAAACTGGTTCTTTGAGTGTGATGCAAAGCACTTGTACGCTCCAATGAATTGCACATTAACAAATGCTCTGTCACTAACAAACTAATTTACTTCTTTGCCTTGATGACCAATTCTTCAGTGTAATCGTGCGAAGCACACTAACAAAGGCCACTAATAAGCCGAGTGAGCCTATACTTTCCTTAGTCAATTGAACAAAATCTGAGTCTTTGAAACTCATATACATCACAGAACAAGTAATCTAAAATCTAGTCACATGACAAGCTAAATTGCTAATTGAAAGAGGTCTAAATTTGGGACTACACAAAGGCTACTGTAGGCTTGTGGTCAAACAAAAGCCATGCAATCAGCTCTCAGTACCAACGAAACAGCTTTTAATGTAGGCTTTAATAACACTTTCACTAGATGAAACCATTCTTTAAGTATTTGTATAACTGACCTGATATTTCTTACTTCAGAGAACTTAGAAGCAATGGTTTACCAAGAAAATTGTGTTAAAATTGTGTAAACAACTTGAAGAGATAATCGATGAACTATCATGGAAGTTTTCAACATAAAAAAAAAAATCTTTCATTTTCAATTCAAATGAAAACATTTTGATCCTAATATTAAATGAACAGAATCATAATTGGTTAATAAAGAATTCAATTGAAAATTTGTTAATGAAGAATCTATTAATTAGTGAAAAATCATTAGGAACTGTTAATAAGTTTTCTTGGCATCACTATTTCCCAGGTAACCTTGCAGCACAGGAAGTTCAAATTGGTAACAGGTCACGTTCCTTACAGGTTTCCATGTCATCATCGGTACCATGGTCAATTCAAGTTGAGCACAAAAAATTATCTTGTTACAAAATATTATGTTAATTTCCGTTTTAGCTTTAAAAAAATACATAGAAGTCAGAAAATTTTTGTTGAGATATCTAAAAAAGACCCACTTACATACGACACTTGGTAAAGAGTAACATAGAATAGAGATGAATGCCGAACTTCGGTGGAAAGTCTTTTCACCTGCAGTGGAGTGTAACACCTACCACAGATAAACTCCAAGCTCAAGCCTTGCTTAATCTTTTTCTCTCCCTCTCTCACACCAGATTACGGATAGAATTTATACCATCATTATTCATGGAATGCAAATGTATAATGGTTACTGTGACCCATCATTAAGACCATGAATTATATTAGCATATATTTTCCAAAACATACTCAAACAAGTACCATAAAAAGAAAAAAAAACTGAACATTGCAAAAATACCTGGCTTATTATATGGTGGCCCTTGCGTTGGTTGTCCAGGCTGTACATTCTTTGAGCTTCCAGTCGGAGGAGAAAACATCTGTGGAGGAAGATGAGAAAAACATTTACAAATCACAGCAAGCTAAACTTCTCGTAATCAGTTTAACCAAAATGTTTCGCCAAAACAGCAACTGTAATGGTTTATCCATCTGGCCTGGGTTTCAAGATTTCTGCAAAAATGTTCAGGAACAAAATATTCTATGTAAACAAATGTCAATCCATGAATAAGTTATTCCATGTACTCAATTATTTTTGTGATCAAAGTTCACAACCACACATTTCTTTACTTGAAGAACAGCGAGCTGGATCGAACACTACAGGTTTGGCTTGCTTTCAAACAATGAACAGAAATTCATTAATGGTGAAACAGAATCGGTTTAATAGCCAACTACTGTCCACCTACTTTTAAAGCGAAGATGATGAACTTTTCATAGGAATAACTGCAGCATTGAAAGCAAATTGAATTACAACATCAAAACTAAGCAGATATAAATCTTATAATCATCAACACTCAATCCTCCTAATTTCAGACCAAAAACATCCCAAATTGAATCTATACCACAATATAATATTTTGCATAAATGGTGCTAAACAAACCTATACCAGTAATAAATCATCAAACAGCGATAATGCATATCAATTAAGTTTAATCACATAAACCAGATACATTAAAATGATAATCCCACAGAAGGGAACAAGATGAGCCTTTGATTAATGCCTACTGGTGATTTATTACATTAAAAGGAGGAAGAAATAATGAAAAACAATAACACTTGATGGGAGAAAACTGTCAAATGGATCATCAGATCATGATGTTGCAAAGATAGTAACCAAATTCTAAACGCATGGATCTAAACATATGATCGTAAATAATACACTTTTTTACAGGCCTTAGACAGATTTATACCCTGTTCGGATTGGACTTTTTTTTGGGTCAAACTAAACGTGGACCTGGTCATTTCTGTGTGAGCAATGTTCTTCATAAAACCTGGCTGCATTCGAAAATGTTTAAGTTTGAAAATTGGTACAATATTAAAGCTATAGAAGTGTTACACTTCGTTCGTTCAAAATGATAAATTGGACAACAAAGCTTTAAGGGGACTTGTATCCCAAACATCAGATTGTAAGGGAATATCAGATTGTAAGGGAATATCTGATTGTAAGGGAAGTTATTCAGTTCAGAAGCTGATCAGTTGGGATACTGTGAGTTCATTTAAAAGGATTTAATAGTGTAACAAGTATAAAATTGGGCCAAATATGAAAATTTATATTTAAGAAACTTTTTATTTTATATTTACTCTAATGTAAAGGTACAGTAACATCTTTAAACTAAGATAGAAGTTTTATTGGTTTAAATAATCTAAATGAGTAAAACAGTATCTATGTAATTAACCCAATTAAGGACAAACAACAACTGACCATACAAAGTTCATTCAAAATTCACTTGAAATTACTGTATATCATTTACTGCAAAAATTGAGTTTGCTTAATATACATATAAACTGATTACTTTCTAATTTCAAAATTTAAATAAAGTTATCTCCTTTTAATTCAGTGACTTGTCCCACAAAATACATTGCTTAGTACTAGTACAATAGAAACTAATTTAATAATAATTAAGCAGTTTAGAGATGTGAAAGGTCAATGTCAAAAAGGTGACCTCTTTGCAACCTATAGAGTGTTTGTCACAGATAGCCCTACTATTTACAGTAACATTCCCAATTATGTACACCTCTGTCCCAACAGAGTTCGCAACCAAAACAAAGCTCAAATTGAAAATATATATATCTCAGCTGAAAATGATTGATATTTCTTGCTTTAAAGATGTCAATCCATTGACCAGTTTAATAACGTTTTATTAGCTGATGTAACATTTCCTTATTTCTGACTTTTAAATACAACGCTAAGTGTTTTGGAAGTTAAAAAAAGATTGTTTGTAATGAGGTTATTGCCACAAATCGAGTTCATAAAATAGAGAGTTAGTAATTGGGAGATTTTACTTCACCATGAATGACCCAAATAAGAGCCACAACTCTTACACAATTTTTGGATGCGTCAGTCTGGCACTTCAGGAGGGGTGTATTACAGAGCAGTGCTTACTCCAGAGTGGCATTATTGTTATTGTAGTCCAAAATGATACCATGTTTTGTACATATGCTTACGGTATCGACTTGTTAGAATGTACACTTGTAAATAATCTGAGAAATCGGTTATTTATAATAGTATTTTAATGATACAAAGCTTCAAATCAAATCATGTTGGGTACGGTATGTACTTTCAATTAAGCACTGTATATCAAATATAGAATATCTCTAATAAATGCCAGTGTTTATTCGAGAATGATGTTTCCCAAAAAATACCATGTTTGGTGCAGTGCTTACACAAAAGGGACTTTGTTGTTACATCTATTGAACACAATAAAATTATGAATTATGAAATATATAGTAAAGAAGCTGTGGTTTTATATTTTCTTGATGCTATTATTTTGTAGTGTATTGAATTGGGCGGAACTCATTAATATATGCAACCTGAAAGTAGGCCAGGGTAGATCCAGATAGTGGCAGACATTAAAAATCCTAATTTAAATACATAATAATAATTTATAGAACAGTACACAATATGTTTTGCTTTTCATTTAGGTTGTTGTGATCACCTTTCAGTTGGAGACCAAACCCCTGACCCCTGCTTGACCTCATGTGTTAGCCAGGTCCTGACCAACCAAGCGTGTAGCAACTAACACCTGCAAGTTTAAGCAACAGCTGCTCTACTTCCACTTCTCATTAGGAATGCCCTTAAAAATGAGATTCCACCAATAAACAGTGGGCACAGGTGCATGGTATCTCCCAAAATAGTATATTTAGTATTGGTATACAACAGTAGTACAAGATAGTGGCGTATCCAGGATTTTGAACAGGGGTTACTGAATTTTACGCAAGGTGTAAAATGAGGGACAGAGCATATCAATGGTTATGGTTACACCGATGGCTATGGCTTAACATTAAAGTAACTTACTTTGCCATTTAGTTTCCTTAATTTACTATTACTTTTTTCATGTTTGAACCAAAATGTGTGTGCGCGTGCGCTAAACAACGAGGATCCGTTAAAACCTTTGGTCTTTGGCTGTGCTCATTGTGTTGAGCTGGAGGACCGAAATGCGAATTATTTACCGCATACTCTTGCGGAAGAGACATTTAGCAGTTAGTTCTGTGCCTAATATGGCGCATGTGCATATACAGTACTTAAAAGTTAGCTTTTCTTATAGCACATCATAAAAGACATAATATCAATAGCCATAAATTGACTATTTCTTATATAAACTCAGTAAAACTTATATTAAATATTATTCCGTTTTATTTATGACATCATAATACAACAATGACATTCTATCAAGTATCAATTGGGACATCCAATACCATAGTTTTATTTATATATCATTTGGGACTTTCATTGCTTCATAAAAAAGCGTCTTTATGAGGCGTTGGAAGGGGATGTTTGAGCATTTGGGACACTTCATGTTCTATAACAAGTCTCTTTTATATAATGTATTGCATTGTGAGAGTTGAAAGTTGATCATTTGGGAACTACAGTATATGCTCTATGTTTTAGTGGCCTGGAATGTGCAGTGGATCATCTGGGAACTTTTGGTGACCAGTCTCAAAGTCTCTTTGTACAGTAAGATTTGGGAGTGGAGACAACTACAATGCTCTAGTCTACTACACTTCTTTTTTTTTTTTAATAAGAACACATTTTATAAAAACACCGAGGCTGAAATTGCTTAAAAATTAAGAACAAAATATGAACAAATTGAGGCTGAGGTAAAATGTCAAATGAGGTTTTTGAAAAACCAAAAAATGATATCTGTACCTTACAGTACCGTTCATAAATGCTGCACGTTTTAGACGCATCTGACGCATCCTGAATTCGTCCACGATGCGTCCTGAATACGTCCGAAATCTGGACGCGTCTAACGCTAATAACGGTGCAGACAAACTGTTTATTTGACGCAGGCTTGTCAAATTAACAATTAATTAACAAGTCATCGTCAACGCAGACCAAACTACAAACAAGTAAGGGAGTGGTAATCAAATGAAACAGACACTCAACAATATTCTACACTACTATGGGAACCTCTGTATCGGGCAACAGCCAAAATTCCCGTTGCCAATGGTGACTGTCTCAGTTTAACAAACCTGTTATTTTTGGGTAATAATAGCACAACCGCGCCTCTCTGATAAGAAACCGGGTCGCTTGCTTGAAACTTGAGTCTCTTGTCGGTGATTTCCTCTGCAAATCCTCCAAATTAATGTACTTGTCAATTGCAGTCCCAGCCCCCCCCCCCAAAAAAAGCCGGGTAATAGCGGGGCACTAGCCGGGACTGAGCTGGGGAGGTACATAATTGTTTCTCTGTAGTACCGGTACGTACCTAAAATTGACCTCGAAAGGACCAAGGTTTCGGTGTACAGTAG
>NW_022753015.1:1560653-1577434 GCF_011630105.1 Anneissia japonica
GATACCCAGAATTAACGTAGACGTACCTACACTGTATGGCAAGTAATTATTTTAGCACGTGGTCTGTTTCGCACTGCTCTAGTCTATAATTACCAGACAAATTCAAAAACCCTGTGCACACAGCCATCATATAATAGTTCGGTTGGACAAAATAAGATGTCTGTAATTGAAGACTATTAACAACTACAGCCATAGGCTGAATTCTTCAAAGACGACCTAGCGTATTTCTTGTGTGGTGAATGCTATCAGAGGACACAGAAAGGCTGGTTAAATTGGGTTCATAGTAAATAAAACATCATTCCCTTCGAAGAGATGCATTAAATTTAGGATTTATTGTACTAACAGACAGAGAAGACCATTTATTCACAACCCAATTCACATGTACAGTGCTGATTTTAATAGATACACTAACTCTTGTCAATAATTTTATATATGTATTATTTATGTCCGTCGATTATTTTGTCTATACTAGTGATTTTTTAATCATTTTTGTATCAGGAGACGAATTTTACTTTTTCGTTACAACGTGACAATAAAAGAATCTGGTACTGTTGCTTTACTTTTCTTTTGTTTTCTACATCATTATGCACCGATCTGCTTTACATGCGCCCAATTAAAATCGATAACAACAATAGTGCAACAAGTCGTGCACCGAATCTGACATCAGTCACACCCTACTGTAGCCCGTTGTTCTGGTGACGCCCAACACTTTAATACTTCTTGTATACCATATACAGTAATGGGAAAAAAAAACTAGTGAAGCACAGTGGTGGATCAGTATTGCGTATCTCGCAATTCTCATTATAGTTCAATCGAAAATTATATTTTATTACATAATCATGAATACAGTCATAATACACCACATTGTTTCGATTATTTTATATGACTATTATTATTCACCAGAGACAGCTGTATTGGTATGCGCCTTATAAATCCATTGATTGATATTCTTAAAAATCTTTAATTAACACCAACGAAAATTTAGGAACATAACAAAATAGAGTAGGCCTAAGAGTGCTGTCAATCACTTTAAATAGGCCTAATTGAGATATCATAAGCATTGGGACTTTAACATTAACATAACATTGCCGTAAATGATCAAGACATGAGTTTTTTCATGGAAGAATAATAATCTGAATTCATATAACATGTATTAATACCGATATATTGTTATAATTAAATACACACAATATAACAAATAATACCCGACATATATTTTCAACTGCTGAAATGACCAAACATTACAATTATTATAGGACTTGTTACTTTTTTCACAAATTTGCATCAACTCAAGAACTTCGATGAATCCAATCGATTTGGTGAACTATGAACTCGTCGTAGCACATGTTTTCATCATGACACCACGGCGGCAGCATGGATTCTTACTGCACCGACTGTCTCTGCATAAAAATACCTAATATATTACACTAGGGCCTAGCCAGGGCCCAACTGTACCTGGAGTATAATTTATCATAACATAATATACTGCAGTAACACTGTACTTTATTATAAATTGAGAATGTGAGAAAATGTGAGTACTTCTGTAATATTAAATAAATCGTCAACTGCCGAGCCAGAAATCGACTGCATCTGTATGCTAGGCTACTATCATTTTGATTGTATTGATCGTCAGTCAGCGGAGGAAAATGACATTTTCAAATGATGTATGACTCAAAAACAAAAGTAACTGACGGAATTATAGGTTTCCCTGTTACAACAACGACACATATGTACGCATCCATTGTGTACTACAGGGCTTGAATAGGGATTGTTAATTTGACGTGATCGACATTGATAAACAATTTCGGGTAGACGCGAGTGCGTCTAAATAACAATGTTAAGACGGTGTAGGCCTTGAACGGACGCGTCATGGACGCAAACAGGACGAAAACTGGATGCGTCTGTTGCGTCTAAAAATTTGCATTTTTTATGGACGGTACTGTATGTGCAGTAATGTATGTGTGACTATGTAATACCCCCTATAATTAGGTGTACTGTCATTTAGGGCCATTTTTACTAGGCCTTTTTTCTGGGGCAATTTTTCCAAGGCATTTTTCCGGGGCCCATTTTTCTGTACAATATTAATTTTCTGTTTGAAAAGTGTGTAAAATAAGAACAAATTAAGAACATTTTGAGCCTAAAACCGGCCAAAAAATAAAAACACCTGGGCAAAATTTTACTGGTTCTTATAAAAAAAAAGTATATTATGAAGCCTTGCATTTTAAAGCAAGACCGTAATAATTTAATATTGTAGTTAGTAGTAGCACCAAGCTGTAAATCCATTCCACTTAATCATATTTACACATTTAGAGATAAACAGTTAACAAATTTAAATAGATAAATTATTAATAAATAGATTTTAATATTCTCTTTAACATTCAAATAGAAAAGGATACAATTTATTTCAAAAATTTAAGTTTCTGGGAACTGAAACGTCTTTTTCCTTTTATATAATTTTCCTCAACAAATTTGAAAATTCTCTTTAATTATTCAGTGCAAACATACTTATGTAAATCCCTAAATTAAAGCACATGAAAGCCTTACAGTATAATAACTTGAAGAAAGTTATTCAACGGGAAACATAATATTTATAGGAAGCCTTGAAACAATAACTGCTGATAATTTTTTTCTCTCTGACCTTCGTAAGTCAGGATGTTAACTAAATTTAAATCTATTTCTTTTGTGGCTTACTTCATATAAATAATATCCGTTCGTAGACTTTAGAGATTAGAATAATAGGTATGCACATAGATAAACCATCTAAAATACTTCTGTATGAAAATGTCAACATCAGATCAAATCTACAATTTTTTTCTTAAGCATTAAAATTAATAATTAATAACAAAAATTTAAATTAAAATTAAGAAATCCAAGTAACCTGACTCCATTGATGCAAATCTTTTAATGTTTCCATAATTTCTGGGATGCATTTCGGAGTGTTCTTTTTCATTCACTAATTGAATATATGTTTCACGTTTTAGTTGATAATGTTCATAGTTTTATCTATTTTTGTACATGCATGGAATGAATACAATTTATAAACTCATAAAGTTAATGATTAAAGTAAAAAAAAGAAGTACGATTTCACAAATTTGAAATATATGACAGTGACAAAGACCAAATAAAGTTTGTCATTATGAAAGTTGTGAACTATTTGACACAAAATCACTTTTAAGAGCATATTTTAAATGTCAAGTAGTTTGTGGAATTGCGCTTAAGACTTGAACAAGAATTGTTGCAAACTTGTAGGCAATTGACCTACTATTCTACAGTATTACCATATGTCATAATTAGATGATTCATTTAGTTTTGCTTTAGAACTACAATAGAAATAATTAAAATATCAAAAATTCAAATACAATTAAATTTTCTTCCCACTTTCTTTTTACTGTCAGATTGTAAATTGAACTATAATTTTCAAAAGAAAGACAGACGTTTCTTTAGACACTGCCTATTCTCTCTAAAAATGCTGATTATGTATATTTGTATGTGATGTTATGTAAAAGGAAAAAAAATTAAATTATTAATTAATGGGTAGCTGACACATATGGGTTATAGCAATGTACTTTGCTTAAGCTATACCTGACTTTAGACTTTATTTTTCTTTTACATATTTTATATTGTTATTGTCAATGTGATTGTAAATACATTTCTGAAGTGGCATTAAATAGGTCTTCCCTACACATTGGCAACTAAGGCCTCCCATATTAAAAGCCCTTCAATCACAAAACTAACTTGGCCCTCCATACCTATTAGGGCCTTAAATAATATGGACATAAGCAGGGCCCTCCATACAATCTATATTCTAATATAGGTCAGATAGGAACTTTTCCTAGCAAATTATTAACATGAAAAATAGATGATTACTATATTAACTGCTCTAGCAATACCAAAATAACCCTTGAAATTTATCTTAAAATAAATTCAAACATTTTTAAACAGTTGTTTTCTGTATTATTCAGTCATATCCATAGGTCATATAAGGTGAAAAGTTCTGATACAGATAATTAAAGACCCATTCTCCTACATGATTTGCTTCATAAAGAAAACAAAATTTAAGAATAATTGCATTTAATGACAGAAGTGCATTAAACAAGAATATTTCAACTGAGAATAATTTACAACTTTTTAACTGTCCCATATTTTGTGATATACAGTAATACTAAACTGATAATTATGAACAAAAAGCCTACATTTGGTATATAGCAGTTAGGTACAATAGGCGTGCTGTATGTTCTGGTATTACAATACAAAAAAGGAATTGTTATTTATACCACTTGCTCTAACTATTATGACCAATTCTAAGAGATTAAAATAATTAAACGCATGAGAAATCTAACAAAAAAGAGCCCAACCGGTGTGGTCCATAATAGTTCTTTTTTTGTATACCACAATCATTCGCATTAATGGCAATAAGTTTCTACCAATGGTATCAGATTTTATTACTATTCCACAATAAGCTAACCTCAAAAAGTGAAATTATATGGCTCAGTTGGTTTAACCCTTTCACCGACGTCCTTTTAAACATGGATTGGTACAAAACACTGCTGAATAGTTATTTCATTATATTTATAGACACTAAACTGTTAACACAATAAAACAGAGCCGTATCAATTGGTAGGAGTAGAGATTACTGTTCTTACAGAGCCAATCTTTCAGGTGATTTACAAATAGTAACCGCACAAGGATTTACTGTTCATACTGTTGTTAATTTTAGTAATAGCACCTTTCCTGTTCATCAAATGGAACATATTTCTAATAAATCTTATGTTAACTTACACAACTTAGAAAATAGACAATTGTGCAGTCAAATCATCCTTGATTCAGAATATAAAAATAAAATCAAACATGACCCAATCCATTTTACAGCAAACAAAAGCTGCCAATTACAGAAAATTAAAACAATAAACAAACATAAAATAGTACAAAGTATGTGAATGTAACAAGAACTGGCAGGCCTGACAAGAGGAAAAAATCCCAATACTGGTATTTCATATTTGGGAATTAATGGTGACTAAAATAAAATATGGGTGGGGAGAAAGGGGGGGGAGGGGGAGGGAGTGCTAAATATGGCAACACAAACAATAATTAATTATTCTTGAGTCACTCTTGAAGATTTTGTTGAACCTAAAGGACATACACTTTACAGTAGTATTCTCTTGGTAACTCTGTATAGGTTATCAAATATAAGAAAATTAAGTATATTTGTTATTATTATTTATGTTTATAGCAATCATCAGTGTAGGTAATAAAAGATCATTAAAGATATTTCATGATAAATCACAGTTTATCACCTTTTATCTCCTATTTACAATGTAATGAATGGAACAAATAAAGAAAACTATAAGTAAATTTTGTTTTCTTGTTCATTATACACTTACCGCACTGAAGTCTAATAGATCGCTTAGCTCCTTGTCCGATACCATCGGAACCCTCCCGTTCGGACTCTGCATCATATCCTAAAGTGGAAAAAATATTCAAAACGTATACCATGAACAAAGGAAAGACTTCAAATTTTGTTACTTTTATTTTTATTTTTCAACGTGAATCTTGAATCTTCTTTAAAAAATCTAATAAAATGTCACTGATCAAATTCGATATTAAAAATGTAAATATTTGTGAATATCACTTTGTATTTAATGAAAAATCTAAATGAAAAATTATGCACAGGCTTGTGATACATTACAAATTAATTATAAACCCAGGAAAATCTTATTGGTCTACAACTATATTTTTTTTTTAATTGAGAATAAAAATCTTAGATGGCCACTTAATGAATGCAGTGCTACTTTGTTGAGAGATTGATCTCTGCAATAAGTGTACAGTTAGTATCAACTCCTTGTTTATCTACCATATATGAAATATTTAGCACATGAGTCAGTAATGAACAGAGTCCAGCCTAGTCTATAACCTTAGGTACCTTCTATAATCTTGTAGAGTATCTAGTAAAGCACTAGAAAGTGAAGTAGGTGCCAGCCAGAGGATTGGCTTTTGTGCCTGCTAATGTAGATTAGAAGAGCTGTGAAACAATCATGTTTCAGTGGTGCACTAACTCTAATTATTAAATGTAAACGCAGAGTTTTACTAGAAGAATGGGACTAGATGGTGGAGGTGCTAATTAAAGAGTAAATGAAATCCCACACGTATTCACTACCTGGCATATACCTGCCTTGCCATGTCAGGCAGTCCTGAATAAAAATTCACATATTTTTTTAAAACCAGGTAATTCCTATCGTCAACCTCTGAATAATCAGCATGTAACTGACATGGAGTACCAGCTATGTGCATACGTAAATAATTCTACCAGGTCCAGCTTGGGGTCTCAAGATTAATATTTGTCACCCACTGATTACTGTAGGAGCCTGCCAGTATGAATGTCCTACTGTACTTGCCTGTCCAAAGTACAGATCCATTGATATCAAGTACATTTTATCTTCTAATATACTTGGAAAATTGACTAAATGCAAATAAAACAATAAATCCTTTTAGGAGCTTTTAGGACCCCAAGTTTCTGCAGCGTGAAGCTGGTGATAGTGTGATACAGTACTCCCCCTGTTAATTAAAGATTATTTATGAAAAAAGTACGTAAGAAATAACAGAGTCCTTTCGGAGGTGGGATTTAAAAGAAAGAGAAAAATTATGGTTGTAATTATTCATTCAAAACATTAAAAAAAACTTTTCTAGCATGAACGCTAGTTCCTAGAGACTAATCACATCTATTTTTCTACGAGTATTCTTAATGTGGTTTTTATAATTAAATGCCTTAAGGCTTTACTGCTTGAAACTTAGCAGGAGATGGGAACTTGTAGAATACAACAACGTATGGCAAAACCGTCAATACAGCTCACACAGTGCACAGTAGGAAAGTTCATATCAAACATATTTTCTGTTTTATATATTTTACCTACACACAGTGGCCCTGATAAACCACACTAAATGCTGTGGTGAGCCAATTCAGCACATCAACAATACCTAAAAGATCGTTGAAGACGGATCTTCCACTGTAATTTTGGACTTTCAGTAACGATCGAAGAAACTTTGCCAAAACATTTATTGATCAACTCAATAAATAACTAATAATTAATCAGTAATTTATGAGTCAATTTTTTGTAGATCATTGATCAAGTACTAGAATGTTTTTTAACTACACAAATAAATTATATAGTAATCAACAGCTTCATAACCAGAAATATGATTTTAATATTAAATGTAGTGTTGTACAGTATCTGTTTTGTCAAGCCATAACATTTCACTTCAATTCAGACAGATCTAATTCACACTCAGCAGTTATCCCGAAGCTATGGTTAATTTCAGCCCCCATAGTTGTGAAATGATCATCATGGCTTTGAAACTAGTCGTGGAGCATGGACCACGCCCATATGCGATTCAGCAAAATGACGCAGCCAGTTATGGGTCATTCTCCTTTCATTACTTTTACTTAAAAAGGATGACTTAGCCTTAAAGTGTAAAGATGAACACAATTGTATACTACTGGCACAGAGTCACCTCCAGATCTGACCCTTCATGAAACTGACCAGTAAATATGAAGAGTGGTTCTTTAAATTTCTGATGTTCACCGGTATATATCTCATCATTCACTTGAAGTGAATCGGGTTACAAGGGCCACCGAGCATTACCTCAAATCGTTAAGTATAAACATACGATATGAACAAGAACATGACAGGCACATGTCTTCCCAGACTCCACTCATAAGTTTAGTCTTAGTTGATTACTGTAATGCTTACTAAAGCATTAATATGAAAAACAACTTGTTCACAATAATAATTGTAAAAAAACATATATTATAATAACTATTATAATATAATTCACTCAACAGAATGCAGTTGGTGAGCACATTATGGTATAATTGGAAATTAATTTTATTAGTGTGCAATATAGCATTAGTATTAAATTAATACTATTTTGTTTAATTAAATTATTATTGTTATTATTATATTACCATAATTATAGAATTAATCAATCTAATAAAATACAAAGTGTATGTTTTACAAGCTACGGTACAGTACAACTGAAATTTATCCTTCTGGTTAGAGTTAAAGTGCGCCCTCACTAATCATAACAAGAATACTGAGTATAAGAAACAGGCATACTCATCGATGTATTTAAATAGAGTGCTATCTAGGCGACGAAGCAATGCAGAGTTGCGTAAGTGTACTCAACAAGATGGCTGCCTTAGAAAACGCCACCTTAAGGCTTAGTATACATACTACAACCATAAATAAGACCTCTGACTAATTAATATTTCATTAATCATTATAAATTATTAATCTAACCTACTGTAGCAAAGAATAGGCCAAGTTAAATATCACATTTAAAAATAAAAGTAATTTGTATTGAGGAATGAAAATCAAAACTGTGTTCGCTACACCGCGACGATCGAGATTAACATACAGGTAACTTAGTTGTACTCAAAACTTTCATGTTAAATTGAGGGCGCCATTGAAAATGATTCTTAGGCGTATTTTGATTGGCTGAATCTACGGCAGCCATCTTGTTGAGTACCAATACAATTATTTGTAGTACGATTGTAGTTGTAGTAGTACTGTACTGTAGCAAAGAGTATAAATAGAACGAGAGCGTACTCCCGTTTGTAAAAACATCACGCCTGAGTAGGACGCCCACTTACGGTTGTGTGCACATTTTATTACCCAGTGCAGAGCGATAGAAGTACAACCGCTATGGACTCAGTAAGTAGAAAACAAAAGTACTGTATCTTGTGAAGAACAGATAAACAGACAAACTGACCGTGCGCGGTGGAGTACTGGGTAATAATAAAAAGTGCACACAAGCGTTAGTTGGCGTCCTCCACCAGCTGCATATGGCGTATCGTTTTTCACGCTCTCAATGAACATAGTTGGCTCTCTTGTTCTATTTATACTCTTTGACTGTAGTAATTACCAACCAAACTTACCTTCATTCAATGTTGGACTTTCCACTATAGAAAATAATCTGAAATCAAAAAATAAATACGCTTGTAATGCATCTTCCTTTTTATCACAACAAAAAAAATTGAATGAAAACAAAATACAGTAAACAAATTCTTAATGACAATAATTTAGAAGTTACTGTAACAACATCCTTAAAATACAAATAAAATGAACATTACCATACGAGGCTTGCCATCCCAAAACCAGCGTACTGTCACTAATTGTTAAAATGAGTAATTAGAATAAGAATATGGCACTCTTGGTTACAGAGAAGCTGTAGTAGTTTTACTCATAACATTGGCAATAATAAGTTGATATGACCATCTTTTTAAAGGCCTGTTTATACTTCAACGATAAAAAAAAGCTAAAAAGCATTTGTTCATATAGAAAATAAAATAAGAAGTTTTTACACTAGGACGATTCGATAACGATTTATCGTGTATACGATAACAAAATATTTTAACAAATCAAATCAGATGACGTCATAATGATGGAAAAACGATAAAATCATTGCTACTACTACAATTTTATGATTCTTTCTTTAGTTTTCTATAGAACAATCACTTTTTAGCTTTTTTATCGTTATAGTTATTGTTGAAGTATAAACAGGCCTTAAGCTTATAATGTGGAAAATAAATGTATATTAAAAAAACAACTTTCATTTGTTGATCACTGATACTGGTTTTTGGATGGCAAGGCTCATATCTTCTGCACCAACATAGCCATGAGGTCATCCTTCTCTACTACCTACGCTATGATAAAGCCAAGTAGGCTATAAACCTATGATTGTCATGATACGGACACAATTTTGTCAAGTGTGTGTATTAAAGATTCAAGATTTAGTTTTTGTCTAAGAAAGAAATTCACAATTGATAAATCATGTGAAGTTGTATTTAAAATTGTTCTCAACTAGTAGTTTCAATTATGTACATAAGGTTATCAAAACAAATACCTAGTCTTATTATAACTATCAAAACCTACTACTGTACTTTATTTTATCTTCTATTATTTTGGAAACACGCTGATATACGTTGAAAAATCATTTGAGTTAAACTGAATAAAAATAATAGATTAAATTGCCAATTAAACATAGGATATTTTACAAAATGTTTGATAGAAAAATTAGAATGCATTTAGTATCAGCCTCCATTATTGACAAATTATAATTGTACGTTACAAGCCAAGTTGGCTTGGTGGTTTAATCAACATAAAAATAGTTACTCAGCCTTAAATGGGTAATTAATGCCTCGAATTGTTCTGTGATTGAAAGAAATGGTAATTAAACTACAAATGGTATTAAATTTAACAATTGGGGCTTAGCCCAGTTGTTTGCAAGCTACTACAAGTGAAATAGGGCCTACCATACCTAATTTACATATCAAAGGAATTGTTTTAATTACCAAAGAAACTCATCAGCTTCCTAAAGCAGAATACTAGAGTGAACACTTAAAATCAAGTATAAAAAAAGCTAAAATATCGAATATTAATTACAAGAAATAAGAAATATACCCTACTATTATGTTTACCACTTAATTTTGGTTGGCAATTTTTATAGTACCTTGTTTAGCGAACCCACCAACTGCAAATACTGATGATTCCGAATAAAAATAAAATGTTATTTCTTGCCAATTAGCCCACCCGCCACCACCAAAAATTGGAAATTTCAGAAAAAAATTAAAGTTTTTCCTTATTTTTATTATGCCGTCCTCTGCCTTGTAATCTCCAAAGCTATGTAATCTCTTCGTATTTTACATTCACCAATAAAATTATATTTTTATTTTCTCTTCCATCTTCATGTTTTTGACAAAACTATTTGCTAAAAATGAAAACAAAATTTTTCCGCCCTCCTCAGATGATCTTTAAAAAAATAAGTATGCGAAACAAGGAATTAAAAAAGTCTCGCCTTATTATAAAGATGGACAATTTATTATTTGATTAACAAAAAGTTTTTTCAGTTTGCATTTAATTTTTAAGGTCTTTTATTTGTTGTTCTCCCTAGGCCATTAAGAAAATAATATAGGACTACAAGCTAACAAATCATAACATTTCAGTTAAAATGAAGAGAAATTGCCAATCCACCTGGAGTGAGGCTATAAGGCCTAAATCAAGTACAGTACTGTACCAAAGATAATTTGCACTCACAACCATAAATCTCAAATCCAATAACAAACTGGATCTGTGAGATAGAAACATTATCTCTACGCCTGTTTTCACGAACTTGGAAATCAAGATTGGAGCTTATTCCTAAAAATACACTAGGCCTAGCTCAACAAGTACTTAAACACGTTTTCTTTAACCTGTTCACATTATAAAGGGTGCAAGCAAGGGAAATTATGCTATATATACTGTACATCGAATGGCGAACATCTGAACAACCGCACGATCTATCAATACAGTTTTTCTAACCTAATTAATCAACACCAACCAATGCTTGCTCACATTTGGCTCCGACGTTGATTCCGGATTATCACAACTTGTTTGGTAATGTAATCACAGAACTTAAATTCAGGCAATGTATTTAAACATCATTAGGTTAACATTAAAATGACGAAGTATGATTTCGTGCTTTAGCCTATAACGAATGCTAGGCCCACGATAATACAGTAAATCTGAGCAAAGATGACCAGTCGTGCTCTCGTTTAGTCCTCCGACTAAGCACTTGGTTGGTTGGTTGGACACTTTCTAAACAATGCCGACACAATACCCACCTATTTGATTTAAATTTTCAGTCAAAAAATTACACACTTTCCAAAGTGATACAAAAAAACATATTTAAATCCAATAAATTCCTGCCAAAATGGTGTATTGTTTGTTGGAGACACGTAAAACTAGAATATCTGAGTATCTCTGCCTCTCGCTGTCCTAGAATATCGCACACACGGTAGACATGTTTCTACACACCACTCACTGCTTTGTTGTGGTTGATCCGAAGAACTACGCGGGGTCAGGGGGTAAGTGATTTGAGAAAAAATAGTTCTTATATCTTTCACAATATGTTTTTAAAATTGGTCAGTCTTATTATGAAGAAGCACATATCTATTGAACAATTAAATGAAACTAAAATAAATTATTTGAAATGGCTGCAATGTAAATATGCATATAAATAATAACCTCAGTTTGATATATCAATGCGCTAAGCATGGAAGTGTAACGCTTTAAGTACGGTATGTGCGAACTGCGAGTAGTAATTGATGGTACTGAACGTATGCGTGCTGTGTAGGCCTACAGGAGCTTTCTTAAAATTAATTAAAATTAAATCATACAGTATTTAATAAATAATAATGTAACAGAATAATTTATAATTTGCAGACCTGAAATTGTAAATATAAAGAATAAATAGTAATAGGCCCTAGGTCTACCTTGAAATACGACTGCAAACAATAATGTATACTGTATTTTGTTTATGACATGCACTGCTGTCTCTAAATCCATCGAAATAAATTTGTTCATAGTTTTACTGTTACGTACTTTTGATTGTGTACTAACATTTTGAATCCGACGTTTAAAACATTCGGGCTCCGGAGAATAAAATGTTTTGAATGTTGTACAACTGATTTTTCTAAGATATAACAAGTATAGGCCAATTTTGATTAAAACAAAACAAAAAACAAACAAAAAGATAAACAAAACAAAACAAACACACTTGGGAACTGTTAATGAGATACAGATTTTTTAATATTTAAAAACTGGGGGAAAGGGGGTGGTTACGCTTCCTTTCCCCAGTTTTTAAATATACAAAAATCTGTATCTCCTCAACTGTTATCATTAACCGAATTTTTCGTTAAATACCAGTATGCAAATAATAATAATAATAATAATAATAATAATAATAATAATAATAATAATAATAATAATAATAATAATAGTAATAATAATAATAATAAAGATAATACTTATAATTATAATAATAAATAAATAATAATTAAAATAATAATAATGATAATAGTATTAACAACAATAACAATACACAAGAACAACAACAAAACAGTAGTGCGATCCGTGTTTGAAATAGGCCATACATAAATTTCAAATAAATAAACAAGTATGGTTTACTGTAGGCGTTTTCCAAAGGTTATGAATAAGTAAGTTTTGTTTCATTATATTTTTAAGAACTATCAGTCATAAGATTTGTCCTATTGAAAATTTAATTAATGGTACACGCTGTATTTAAACAACATAGTACCAAGTACCTAATTTCACTTAACTAAATCGTATCTCAGATAATAATGAACTTTATCTTTGCTTCCTGATTATTATCTTAAATTTGACAGTAAATTATTGAAAATATTGTGGTAATAAAATTAACACCGGGGCCCTACTTGCGTTCTAATAAGTAAATAAGCAAATCTGATAGGCCTATGCCTAAATTAAAACATTTAACGTATATTTCTGAGATATTGGTGTCTGTTCATCCATTAACCGGGTGGTATACGGTACCGCCAGACGTGTCGGTTGTTATCCATACCACATTACTATGATTACAGGATCTATGATCACTATAGGCAACTAGTATTGTGTATGTACATCCCCTTAACCAGATATTTTCTGTCAAATTTATATATACAATATGAAAATAATTATGAACAGAGTGCAATGCTATAACGTAAAACCTCGAATTGAAGCCCTGGGCTTCTTGGCGAACTTTCGGATGGGCTTCTTTTCGAGGTTACTTTTGCAAAGTAAAGAGGGGGTTTCTTTTCCAAAATGAATGCTGTAAATTTTCGGAATCAGTACTATAAAACAATAAATAGGGTCACTGTAACATCAATCTGTATCTTGGAGTGTATAACCGGCATTAAATCACCTAAAACTTATTTTGTTTCTTTGAAATTCATGTATTGTATGTACTGTACTATCTCGAAAAGAAGTCTATGCTATCTTGAGGCTAATTTTGCAAACTAGAAGAGGCTGCTTCAATTGGAGACGGTATTATATTTAAAGGACGCCCTCTCTACTAATTGACAGTCAGTAATACAAGTTTTAGTACTGTTTGTTTAGGTCAGTTGATTGGTAAAACGATAAATCAGCCGGCCGGTCGGATAAACCGACCGACCAACCTACCAATCATCAAATCAATCAATCAATCAACTAACAGACATATTGATTTAAATCAATCTATCTATCAACTGAGATCGATTCAATAAGTCAGTCCAATCAAACAATTTCTAGTTCAATTTATTCAAAATCCGAAGTAAATTAAATAATACAAACATTTCACATCAAATTTTTAGTTACAAAACAAAAATGTAATCAATATCAATCAATCAATGAATATAGATCAATCAATCAGTCGTTATATCATCAACAAATTACATCGATAGCTCATGTGGCGCATCAAGAAATTCGAAATAGAGGGCCCCACCTAACAATATTACGTTATAATAACGTCACAGTTTGGTGATAGAAACGTTATTTTGTAGAACCATGTACGTATACTTATAACCTAATTTCACAACGTCACAACGTTTGAACGTGTTTACAATGTTGTGTGAACGTTATTATGTGACATACCTGACCACAACGTTCGCGAACTTTATAAGAACGTTTTGTGTTTGCTGGGTGGTGGGGGAACTTTCACAGATGGAGGGTCTAGACCACATTAGTCCCACCATATTTGGGGCTGAGGTAATAACATTAATGATTATGGCACCTCTAGATCGCCAATATGGCACCCCCAGACTTAGATTTTAACATAATTTTCGTTTTCTTCATTTAATGGCAAAAAAAAAAGAAGTTGACAAATTTGGGGGCTTGGTCCGGCTTCCCCCTCCCTAAATCCTCCACTGAGTAGAAAAAAAACACAGTATTTACTTTTTATGAATTGCTAGCGCTAAAAGCTTGGGGCGGGTGGGGGTTTATCTTTTCCTACAATAAGCTTAATAATGGTAACCAACTCTAATAGTAAATAGTAACAGGGTTATATATTAGAAGTTTTACGGTAACTACATCGAACTCATACTCTGTTCCTGTAATTTCCCTACCAGAAATTCTGAAATCAGAATACCGCTCGCGCAATGAAATATAAAATAATATAATATAATATATTATAACATTATAGGTTATAGTCCGCTTCTTTATACAATTTCACTGAGTAAAACATGAAAGTAATATTGCGTAAACCTATAAGCATTAAGCTTTCAATGAATGTATTGTGCTTGATACATATATGAACATATGTGTTGTGTTGGATTTTTTATGTTTTAGTATTTCAACGTTTTTTGTATCTGATGTTTTGAATAATAGTGATGCACTTTTTATTGTATATAATTTGAATTTATTTTATATGCAAGGTTTTAAATTTTATCGAGCATTCAATTTCTTCATTTGGAGATGATAAAGGTATTCTGATTCTGATTCTGATCTGATTCGGAGAATCATTTAAGAGTGAGAACAATGGCATAATGCATAATGCTACGGCTAATTTACCAATCCGATATTGTTTGTGTTACACTATTATCGGCTAATTTATTTACGTTAATGTTTTCAACCGCTTATGAATTTATGTTTTTCGTTTGGTTATTAATAGGTGTACGTTTTTAATACAGTTAAAGCATTATGTAGAGCTTGGTATACACATCCCCCTACCGGTTATGACTACGGAGGTCACGCTAATTATACCACCCCCACCACACACAAGATCAGGCAGTAGTCAAAACTACTTTGATTGATCATGCCATCTGATTGACCTGGCAGAGTGGGCCCCTATAGTGATTGTGCTGGAAACTCTGTCCAGTTCTGGCTAAAAGTATCTACCAAATGAAGTGTTTGGATACGAAAAGTAGAAGTCTACTTAAAACCGGTTTATACTTTATTGTGCCTCCACCACCAATGATACGCGAAGGGCGCAGACACAAGTTTTACCAGTCATTTTTACTAGACCAGACCCGTAGCGTGTGTGGGAATTAAGGGGGTTACGACGAACCGCCCAAAAACTGGAGAAGGTCCACATTCAAACACGAAAAATTGATATTCGTTGATTTACAATGTTCAGAGTATCGGAAATAAGGGTCCAATTTCCATTGAAACGAGCCTCCCACAAATTAAGTCACGCTACGGGCCTGTAGTAGACTACTGTAACTTCATTGTTATATTTCTTTTAGGCCTAATAGTTGGCAGACTACGCCTAACAACAGCAAAAGCTAAACAAACCACACTCCAGATTTCATTATGCAGTCTATGAATATATAAAAACGGCAAGTGAACCCGTTCTTTGGCCTTTAAAACGAGGCCCTGGAGAACCAAGATGACACTTTCCATGAACACACGGTATTTGCCAGTTAACGTATTAATGTACATTTACAATCTTAATAATGTACATATACAATCTTAATAATGTATATATACAATCTTAATAACGCATACCCTCTTTAATTATACCTATTAAATTTTATCCGCCACAAAATAGAACAGATTTGCATATATGTCGTAGCGATTTCTTTGACAGTTGAAGTAGATATGTAACCTTAAGCCTAAACTTTTTAGAAAAGATTGAATTGAATTGAATACTTTCCAATACAGACTAAACTTTTGAGGGCGCTACTGCACAAAATTGCCTTGTTCTCAAACTTTATTCAGGTGGGGCACATTAATATCAGATCCGAAATTTTGAACTAAAATACAACTTACATGATGTAACACTTAATATCATTTTAAATCAATAAGATTTTTTTTGAAAAATAAAAAAACAAAAAACAAAACAAAACAAAACCCCCGAAACACCCAGAGTGGTGTTATCTCGATCGGCCCCACTTTTCGGTCGGTCGATCCACCCCTGTAAGTAGTCTACTCCGTTTCCTGCTTTATTTCTATATTACATTGTATATAGGTACACAC
>NW_022753015.1:1577796-1608185 GCF_011630105.1 Anneissia japonica
ATATATAAAATGTGTTATATTTACAGTACTTAAGCTTATGATATAATTCAGTTGATTTCAATTATGCATCAACTGAAAGCCTCTTCTGTGATGCCCTTTAATGTATATATTCTTTTATTCCTATTTATGTACATGATACTTATACTAACTTACATTTATGACTTGGAAGATATAGTGATTTTAAAATTAAGTACCACTGACCTTACGGGACTGAAAGCCTGTATAATGCCTTTTGAATTTAGATTTGTTAATACTATATTTATATATCTTTTATTTCTTTATAAATAAATTACATTCATATATATTAATTACATTATGTCTTTATCATCCACACTGTCGTCGAGAGGGGGAAAACGGGACCAGATCCCCTATCGTCGAGTGGGAAAACGGGGCTCAAGGGCCTGAGACAAAAATCAATGTTAATATGGAAAAATATTTGTATCTATACTCTTATTGTCTGTAATCATTTGAATTAGGAGTAGAATTACATCAAACGCCCCCAAACCCACAATGGGCTCTGCCCCTGGACCCTCCCGGGTCCCTCAGTCAGCCCCACACCACCCCCACTTTTGGAGCCCTGCCAGCTACGCTGCCCCGGGATTATGTGTATACAGTAGAACCCCTCATTTGAGACACCCCTATTCAGGGGACACCCTTATTAAGGGGACACTTCCGTGAAAAGAGGGGCGATATATCTTTTAACACTGCGGCCAATCGCTATTAAGGGGACACCCCTATTAAGTGGATGGGGACATTTTCTGAGTGTCAAATGGTCAAATAACCCCTATTAAGGTAACACTTTATTTTTTTTATATTTTATCACAACGAATACAACCGTCTCAAAATAAGAAAAATTCACTCAACTTTATATATTGACACATTTTGAGCAACTTATTAAGAAACTTTTATCACCTAACTATTATCACCTTTCTACTGCTGTTTGTCAAGGGCGATCTTTTGTTAGACTACATAACAATAATAATAATAATAATAATAATGTTTTAACTGAAATTGAAGTGCAAATAGATTTTTGAATCAAGTAAAATAATTCGTCTTCGTTTAGTAGTAGTTTGGTCCGTTTAAGCATTTTCATGGTTTGTTGTTTTGCTTGTATCTGTTAAAAGGTGTTCTGTTCTCTTTTATTTATTTGATTGAATTTTGTATTTTGAGAATTTTTCAAATTTTTTCTTCATTTTTATTTTAATTGTTCTGATATATGTATAAATAAATTGTCCATTTTAATTAAATTGTTCTATTGTTTTAATGTTATTCTAGGCCTAGCTACTACTTTACTTCTCTGTTCCAGAAGTTTTTTGGATAAATTGAAATTTTAATTAATTGGTTGAAAATGAAAATTGGATTTTTAAATTTGAGCAATAAACCAGAATTTTCTCCCCAAATCCTTAGCATGAATATCGGTAATGCCTACTGCATGTGTATAAACCAATCTTGTCAATTTTGACCCTTAACCATGGGGATTTCTTTTTCTTTGTTTTTCGTGCACTTTCATAGGATTCTAATTCATTCATTAACATTGCATCATGAAACAATATTGGGAACATATAAAACTATTGTTGTTTTAATTACGTTTCTGCTGATTTCATATTATAAATGAATTGTATTTGCATATTGCAAATTATTGATATAAATTAGTTCCAATTCTACTGTAACTAATTACGTCAATGAAAATAAAATTATAAAGAATTGTATGTCATCGTTATATGAAAACATGCCAAAAAAAACCACCTTTTGCCATATTTATTCATAATTAATACTTACAGCATAAATTCAAAATGATAATATTGTACTGGTATACCTTTGATAGTAGTATCTTTCAAAAAACTGAAGAGGGCAGTATTATCATATCAAGATGTTGTATTGTAAAATTGCGAGAGGGAATACAGTTACCGTATTCCTCTATTTTATGTAAGCATCATGGAGAGTTGGATAGAAAAACCTGACATGGAGTTTAAACTTGGTGCAAAAACTAGGTTGTTGCTTATCTGTACTAAATGGATATGACTATGTGAGTAAACATTAAATAATAACCATCTATAATAATAATATAGGCATTCTATAGACCAACTGTTTGAAAGAAACTGTAAAGAAAGATGACAATATGACAGACTATCGAACACATATTTGCAAGAATATGCAGTAGCATCAATGATGTCAATATGGTCTCTATCTCCTGGTCAGATAAAGTGCTTGGTCAAAGATACAAGATGGACTGAAATCCCAACCTCAAGGTTTGGAAACCAAACTCATCCTGATGTGCCAAACCACTATACTGAAAAAAAAATCATATAAATAGGTAATTCAAGTGTTAATGACTAACAAAAATACTTGATGAAATATTCTGTTAAAAATGAAAAGATTTATTTTTTAATAAATTACCAAATATTTTACTTGGAACACATTTCCAACAGGACATCTACATTCTGGTTATAGTTTGTTTTATTGTATCTCAGATACTAACACAATATCTTTGTTTGTACCAAGTATACAGAAATATCAATAGCTATACGTAAATACTAATATTTAGAAAATAAATATATATCAACATTTATCAATTTATATTATACAAATAAATCAATATATGAAGTTGTATACATTATTCCATAATTAATACCATTCAATTGATCTACATTAAGTATATTTGACAAAGGTTTATAAATAATTCCTGACAACATATTGCCATCTCTTCAAAGCTTTTTGTAATTTAATATCTTGTTTGCCAATGCAGTCTTCTTCCAATAGCAATCTTGTCGTCAAATGCCTAAGAGGGTGTTTCATATTTATCTCTGTTATTTGTAATGCATTAAAGACAAATGCTGTCCAACTATGCATGTGCAAGAGTGTGAAGGATAAGTTGCTTTAAATGGATTCAAATTTCCAAAGGCATCAATGACCCAGTTGGTTAAAGGCATGTGCATTGACAGCAGAAGGTCCCAGGTTCAAATCCTGGTTAAAGCAAATTTTTTTTCACTCGCTGATATATTTACATAGAATATTATTAATAATAATAATACCCAAAGAATTATAAGGCACCACTTCCAAATTGAACGATCAAAGGCGCGAGCGTTTTTACTCTGGGTAACTGGATAACATACAATGGCAAAGTGCAACATTCTCTGCTCCCTGTGAAGTATCCCTAGTCATTCGCACGAAACTACAACATTCAATGCCACAACATCCTACCAGGTACCCATTTATACTCCTGGGTAGAGAGAGACAAACGTAGATAAAGTGCCTTGCCCAAGGACACAATCGACTTGCACAGAGATAGTTTTGAACCCCTGACTTCAAGGTTGGGAGTCAAAGCCACGATCAATGCGCCAACCACTTCTACAAATTAATTATATTATACAATACAAATATAATTATACCATTAGATATGCATATACAATATATATACATATACATAATGTACACATAAATGACCATGTATATGTGCATATATACATATGTGCAGTACACGCTATACACATATGATTGATATTTTTAGCATTTTTAACAATTTTAATTTAAACATCAGTTACATATGAAAGTTTAGTTATTAAAATATATCTTTAATTAAATGTTTTTTAAAAATAGCAACAAATTTGAGCATTCAAGACCCCTGTTCTTGATCCATCATTAATTTTCAACAAAACCCTTATATACAGATACTTAGTTGGGCAGCCACACTTAATGGTTTGTAAAGGAACTAACTAATAAAATTTGTATAAAGCCATTTAAATATTTACACAATTCCTTTACTCAAAGCTACGTTCAGACATATGGCATAAAAAATACGATGTACAGATTTTAATAGCAATAGTTCCAAGTCTCCCATAAATCTTGGAATCTCCTGGAAATATGGACACATACATTAAAGATGTATTGTCACATTAAAAATACCAAAACAATTCATAGAAATCATATTTAAAAAAAAATTAACTTGCTCATTTTGAAGTTAAAAAAAATATCAACACAGGGATGTAGTTATGGTGGGAGGGGCCACACAGCCTTGAAGTTTTCCACCCAGTTTTAAGCTAATTTCATGGCCCTCCATCCACTCTTATTAACCCACTTTTCCATCCTAAAAATCCACTCTTATTATTTTGAGTTATCATCCATCCACCCTTAAAATGTTTGATCACCCACCCTTAGTTTTCTAGTCTATAACCATGCAACATAAAAATGAAAATTAGTATACAGTATTTAAAAAATGTTTACGCATAATATTACAGTAATACATGATAGAAACTCTTCCAGTCACTGAAAGTTTTCCTATCATTTTCATTATCATTATCCATTATAAAAATCAGGGTACACATTTTTTTAATTCAATAATTTCTATGCTCAATTTATTAATTTGTATGTTATCGCAAAATGACCAAGTTAATTTCAAAATTATTTTTTATGATTTTTTTTTCATTTTTAGGGGACAATACACCATTACAATAGATAGTATCTTTTTTTAATTAATTGAAATTAGTTTGAGGCAAGGACAAAGAAAACAGATCAGTTGAAATATACAGTTACAAAACTTGAGGAGTACTTTATCAATCAGACAGTACCTATTCCATTAAATCATGGTGATAAGAATCCAGAATAATAGCATCATGTACAAATACTATGGATATGTTAAGTTGGCTAATATCTCGTTTGTATCAAGAATAACAATTTTATGCACATTTTCTCAACATTCGCATGTAGCTGAAGAGAGGCGCTGCAACTCCCACACTAGCATTACTAGTTGTGGGTGGACATTTGAAATTATTGGATTACTGTAGTCCTTCCGCTATATGCTACTGCAATGATGTATCTGAACATAGCCTTGTTATGAAGTGGCCTTCTATGAGCCCAGGTAAGGCAAAAGTTAGAGTATAAATTGTTCACTTTATTTGCTAAATCTTGATTTATATTTCAGCAAAACTGTCTTCTACAAGAGCTCTTTCGTCAGCCCTTAAAATTCGTCTGCGTCGGTTGAAATACAACAGACCAGCTATGACGCACAGAACAATCATGCCAGCAAGTAACACACCAAGCACGACTCCAACTGAAAAAAAAAAAATACATTCAAAACTTTTTTCATGATGGAAAACAACAATATCAAGAAAATGTAAAAAAGTAGGAGCAAAGGCAAGTTGAACAAACTATTTTCACTATTTAAGATCTGTTCAACATAAAGTGCACAAAGGTCAAGTCAGAAAACATTGTATGACGCAGCCCAACACAATTTGTTGTCAAGTCAAGACTGCGTGAGGTAAATGCTGATGCGATAGGTCTGCATCAGGGATTGTTGCATCATAGAATATTAATAAATTTACCAACATTAGTTTTTTTTTCACCCAGAGGTACCTCACAAGGCAATGTCAAGCCTTAGTAACGAGGTACCTCTGAAAACATAATACAAATAAAAAATACAGTGGCATTTGGCACAAAAAGGAAAAGTTAAAATTTTATAGATACACTTTCTGACAAATAAAAATTCAATCTAAACCTGATGAGCTCTTTGAATTGAACTAGTCAACAGAAATTTCACAATAAACATTCTAAAGTTTATTATCATTAAATTTAAAGGTCAATATATAGAACAATAATTTACTGAAATATGGGATTGAATTTTAGATTATTAGACTGTACATTATTTTATTGACAACTAAGATTCAAAAACGTCCAGTAGCCTATCTAAAATATACATCTGAACCTTGTTAAACAGAACTCAATTTTCATCATTTGTAAGATTAAACGTTAGTTTACAGGCAACATCGAGCAGGTATGATTCAGGTATTTAAGTTGTTAAAAGGCAGAAGCGGATCCAATTGGGGGCCTATCAATGTTATATATTGAAATAAGCGCGACTCATTATCTATTCTGAAAATGTTGTGTCTAAGCCTCTTGAGTGTTACTTGAGTATTAAGCAATGTTCATTCACATGAAAGTAATGAATCATGGCTAAAATAGGTACTTACGCAGGGTTCTACAAACATGGCTTAAGCAATGATTTTAATGGTTAATGGTTTTAAATTTATACAGCGCAAAATACAAAAAGTCTCTATGCACTGTAAAGACAAGTGTAGAGATGTTTGGAAATGGGAAAGAATAAAAAATAAAGATGCTTATAAACATGGATATGATACTAATAGCGTAAAATTGAGCACTAATCTTTAATTCGATAATTGTTATTTTTTATACACATGTGTTTCTGATGTACTAATGTTTTGCAGCATAGTTTGCTTCTGTTTTTACTATATTTTTAAAGTTTTGATAGTTAAATTTCATGGTTATTTTGATAATGCATTTCAATTTATATATTTAAACCTACTCTATATATCTAAACTGTAATTACCAGAAAGTATCCAACTGAAGGTTTTGAAGGTGTTTCAAAAGTAGTAAAAACCCAGACAAGCTAATGAGATATAAAAAGTACTCACTATTACTGGAATCTCCATCTACAACAGGAACTTGGTTTGGTTTATCATTTCCTATTTTGCCTGTTGTCATCCCATAAACTTTCATAGTTGGCCCACCTAAAAAAAAAAAAAAAAAATGATAAAGAACAAGAAAAGCAACACATTTTAAGGGGGTAGAACATATACCATTTTATTGGTAAAAATATAGTTGGGAAGGGGAGGTGGTGTTGACTAAAATGGATACAGAAAAACTACTAGGAAATAAGCTTCATTATGAGATTATGAAAGTGAACTAGTTTTTAGTCATGAAAAAATCCTCTTAAGAATGATAGGAATGAAAGCGACGACTCTGGAAATAGAATGAAACCAACTTGGCTGGGGCGGATTTAGGTGGGGGTGCACCCCCTTAAATTGTATTTAAGAAAAATAATTGTACTATATCGCTGATATAAATTACGGGTTAAGATTTTTAAGGTATGAGAGTGTAATTTCTGGGTACCTAGAGGCCCATATTCTCAAAATTTTCACACCTCAGCCCCTTACTATGGTGGGGCTAAGGTGGTGCGGACTTCCCCCGCACCCCCTACCACCAAATCCTGCATCCACCCCAGCTTAGCCAACAATTACAGCTCTCCACGTCCATTAATTATCCTATACAGTACTTGCAGCCAGTCAAAAACATAGACACATTCCAAACAACACATTAATATCCAAGGTATGAACATCAACACTTGGGGTACAATACCTGAATCATACAACATTTTTAATGAGCACAGGTGTAACCATGGAGGCGTATATATCCAGTTGAGAAATGCACAGGGAAACAGTGTATATTTTAATGTGTTTGCTCCGACATCAATCCATAGTCATAACCCAATGAATACCAATAACAGACTCATTACAGCCAAGAGTACAAAGGTCTTTACAATGTACTGATTACCTGCTGATAACCAACTGATTTAAGGGAGATAACTGTTTATTGTTCATTTCTATAGATAGTGATGATAGGGTATCATGCAATTTAAGTTTATTATAATGAAATTTAATTTTAAGATACTACAAATAGGGTATGGGATTTCAAAGTGGGTTGGAGCTTATAGAGTTCAATCTTTTGAGAGACTTGAAATCCAAAAATAATATTAGATAAGCCTGAAAAATATTATAATAAATGATCCCCCATCTTCCTCCCCCCTAAAAAAAAAGCTGCTGACTATTTATGAACATCTGTACAGTTTTTTGCCTGCTAAAAAAGCACTGTAACACCCATTTATACTCTCCACCCAGGAGTATAAATGGGTACCTGTTAGGGTTAAATGCCACAATGCGCTCATGTAGCTGCTGCAACTTTATGGGATACTCCCCCAGGGAGCTTGAGTTTGTGTTCCATAGGCGTTTAATTAATCCAATGACCGGGTGTAGTAATGTGAAGCGCTTAGAGGCCTTGTTGGCATTAAGCGCTATATAAATCTAACATATTATTATTACTATTGTTAGGATGAGGGGAAGTGGGATCCAGGCGTCAGCGACCATCAACCTCTCTGAACTGCCCCAGAAGTATCATGTTTAGATAATCATCCTGAGAAGCCCAGTTGGCCAAATACTCCAATTATTGCTATATTGACACAATTATTCTAAAGGGCTGTTACATCTGTTACATCTATTCTACACACCCCAAGTGGCTTCAGTTACTATTAGGCCCTAGGCCTCGGCAGGTTAGCATCCTAGGCCTACACACCCCAAGTGGCTTCAGTTAGACGATGCTTTACTATTAGGCCCTAGGCCTCGGCAGGTTAGCATCCTAGCCTACGAAATGACTAGGCGGCGAGAAAGACAAAACAATTATACAGACATCGTACGTATGAATATTAAAATAATTATTGCACAAACAAATCTGTTTTACGAACTGATTTCCTTGGTTTGATAAGGTACATAAAATTTAGTTTCTGCTATGGCCTGTTTAAGTCAAAGTTTTGACTTGCCAAGCAGTTTTTGAACCAAAGAATCTAGGCCTAGTTCGGCAAAAATTTGCCATCCTGTGGCAATTCTGGCTTGGCAATATGGTCGGCAATTGGCGAATGATGATGTGAAATTCATGGGCTGCAACTCATCAACTCAACAGGTTAACTCATTTACCTGTTACTTTGTCAGTCTTCCCACTTTTGCTGGTTGTCATGGAAACATCAGTAGAATTAATACCTGGAACAAGATGCCCAAGATGCAGAAATGTTAATGGTGGGTATTATTAGGGCCATCTATTATTTATCATTTTCACAAAAACATTTACAAAACATACTAATTTGTATGACCCCACTTTTCCCCCATCCCCAACAATGAAAGAGTACAAAAATAAAATGATGATTTTTGATATTTTTAAACCATCATATTATCTTTTTCATAAAAGAGTAAATATACCTGCACTGTCTACCCCACCCCACCTCAGCTCAACACTGAAATGTATGTTTTGTACTTTTGAGAAAATGATGAAAATAACAAATGGTTCCTAAGAGAGAAACATGCTGAAATTGCAGTCATCAATTATATTAAAAGAACATACATTAGAATGTAACAGATGAAAAAATAAATACAAAAGTAATGGTTGAAATTAAAACACAATTAAGTCTCTTATTACTACTTCTTATATCACAATTACATTATTTGTTACCAACTCTCCTAAATCAGAATTACATCCTTTGTTACCACCTCACCCCCCACCACAACAACTGAATGGATTATTGCTATCAGCCCTCTTTAAAAGAGAACTAGCAAAATGATTTTTTGTTCTAGAGGGGAATTTTGATATGCCATTTATAATAGAATCAACCTTAAAATCGTTTTTTGGCAATTTCTTATCAGGTTATAGGCCATTATATATTATTTAATCGTGACGTTACTGGCGAAAAATGTAACAAAAGATCATGCAAATAAAACCGCGTAGGTATCCGCCGCGTACAATCTTTGCGTGCATGCTGTAACCATGGCTGTAACTCATTTGTTGACAATGGCTAATGCAGTTATAGGCCTATGACCTGATATGCAAGTTATAACAACCATGGTTGCAGCATGCACGCAAAGGTCGTACGCAGTGGATACCCTACGCGGCGCTATATACACAACCTTTTGTTACTTTTTTCGCCAGTGACGTCACGGTAAAATCGTATATAATGGCCTATAACTTCATAAAAAATTGCCAAATAACGATTTTAAGGTTGATTCTATTATTAATGGCATATCTAAAATCTCCTCTAAAACGAAAGATCATTTTGCTAGTTCTCTTTTAATCAAAATTGAATCACTTTTTCTCCCTATTCTTAAATAAAATAATTATTTGTTACCACTTCCTCCTCAATCACAACTTAAAATCATATTAATGTCCATTTTAAATCACAATTGAATCATTTCATACCATCCCTCTTATACTTTTGACACTACAAACTTTCTTTTAGTATATATTGCTACCATTGCACAGCTTACTTCAGACTTCTACTATTACACATTTAAATTCAGTGTACATAATTTTACCATTGCATGGTTCAACTGGTATCAACTGATTTTCAATAAGTTGTTCAGAATAAGATAATCCATGTTTGTTGAAAATTAACTTCAACCCCAATTCAACATGTTGGTCATCAGGTTTCCCAAGAGTGACAACAAATGATGCAGCATCAGATGTACCTGTTGAGGAATACATAAATGAATTATTGTACTTATCCTTAATGTCTGTGTGTAAATAGTACAGCAGGAGTGGCGCCAGTGGGTGGGAGGGCTTTGCCAGAACCCAGCCGTCGGGGAGCCACTGTAAAAAATGTGGGGGAAAAAAATGAAACATCGTGGGGCTAAGATGGGTGTGGACTCCCATCCAGTTGCACAGACATTTAGCAAGGTTGGATTGAATCTAATATAAAGACGAGGAGTATCTTTTTGTAAGAAGTCTGTGTAAAATGATTTAACAAACATCCCATGTAACACTTCATCTCACAGGAATCAGGTATAACTTTTTTTTTACTGAAATTCACTTGACTAACATTTCTATGAATTCTTGATTGTGTGTTTTCACAGCCTATCTTGTATAATATGTTGTATAAATTTTTTATCTAACTTTTGTTCATCTCTACCTAAACAAATTACATTTTCTGTTCATTTTGCATGGTATAAATCCTGTTTTCCACTAGGCGAATTTATTCACGCGAACCAAAGGCGTTGGTTCGATTCCTGAGCTCTGATTGGTTGCGCATTTTTTGCACTTCGCAAAAAGTAGAAACAGTTCAAACTACCGATTTCGCTGAAGCGAAAACTCCTATAGAAATGTGAATGCACATGCACATCAACCAACGCTTTTGATTTGCGTGAATAAATTTGCAAGTGGAAAATAGGCTTAAATACAGGGCTGGATAAGGAGCACAACCGGCAGTTGGAGGCAGCATGAATGTCCCATAGGCATTTTGGGGGAAAACAAAAAAAAAACAAAAAACTGCTGGGCTATATAGTGTAGAGATACCACTTATGGCAAAGACAAGCTAAACCACTCCTTGTAAAAAATTGATTTTTAATAATACAGGGTTAAACAATTAAATGAGAGATATGAAATGGTAAATGAATAATTTAAATCTGACATTTTGTCATGAAATTACAGGAGTTCAAAGATACAGCTGTTTAAAAAACGATATTTGAGAAATCAGCCCTCAAATTTTACGATTTCAGGCATTTCTCAGATGGAAACCATCACAAAATTTGCTAAGAACTGTTGTTTTAACACTGAAAATTGGGAAAATAACAACATAATATAATGTATAAATATATGAAGGTTAGGATAGTGTAATAAAATAGATTTCAAAATTTTTTTTGAAATCAGCATGTTTTATTTATTATCTTTGAAACATGATTTGCGACGAGTGATTGGTTTGGCTTGTTTTTGCCACATTTGGTGCTGAAGGCATTTTATCAAGTTAAATTTCATGGTCAGAGGCACACACATTTTTCCAGGCCTGTATAAATATGTAACCTTTAATATCAATCCTTCAGTTTTGAATATGTCAAGAATAATGCATCAGGGAGCTTTCAACAAAGAATCTAGAACGAGAACAATAGAACGAATTCACTCATCCGTGACTGTCATCGTGTGCATTCTATGTTGTACTGTAAATTATTTTTGAAGCTTTACGACGCATACACGGAGACGTCATAAAAAGCAAAGACTGATGCACCAATGCTAAATACAGTACAGTACTCGTTTTGGCTAGAATGTTGATTCGGCCAGCACTATTTTCAGACATGCGAGTTTAAGTTGACATGACGTCATTATGTTCTACATCGTCGCAAATTAAAAACTACCTAATGTACTGTTTAATGTCAGAGATAAAAAACTCAGTGACCTGGTATTCCAACAGTATCACCGTGAGTAAAAGTCTGTTGCCAGTCGACCTTCCCATCATCACTCTTGATACTCATCCAGAGTTCAACTGGGGTCACACAGTGTCGTAGGTCCATTCGAGCCAAATATTCATGATCCTAGAAAGATAAAGAGAAAGATGTTACTTCAAGATGAATAAAAATTGAAGGAAAATCTAAATATTTCAATATCAATCATTCCGAAAAATATATAGGCAACTTAACATAATGATAATAGAAATAAACATAATAAAAATAACAATAGTAATCAAGACAAATAGTTTTAAAAAAAATGAGGCTTGCCAATCCAAAACCAGAGTACTTTCGCTATGGCAATATTGTATACTTTAGTAAAAAGAAGGCCAAATACTGCTACTCATAACTTTGGCAATAACAAGTCGATGCCAGTAAAGGACCTATCATCCTTTACCAGGCGAGTTGATTGGCCGAGCAGTTAAGTCAGGGACACCATAACCTTCAGCTCTAATATCGGCGCTGGTTCGAACGACTCACTCGCCAATGGTTCCGGTGGTGGAACAAGTCTTCTCGGATAAGGACTTTAAACTGTAGGCCCAGTGTACGCATTTGGCTCGTGTGCACTTTAAAGAATCCGGTACATCATTCGAGAAGAGTAGGGGGTTACCCCGGTGTACTGGTCCATAAGTCCCCAGTTGTTAAATGGATATGCCATGTAGGACTGTGATTAAGTTCACTTATCGGCATATCCTTGGCCCTCGTGCCTGAAGAAATGAAATGAAAATGAAATTTTAAAGCTAATAATGTAGAGAATGTGAATATATTAGAAAGTAAATTTTCTCGTTTTGGTCGCTGATGCTGATTTCGACATTGAAAGCCCAAACAGTAAAAATAAAAACAGTATCAGAAACAAATACTATAACACTCTGTCTCAGAAAACAATTACGAAGAAAATTAATATCTAATTCAGGTTCATATGAACTAAGGAGGGCTCAAATTTCATTAGTAAGCGCAAACAGGCACATCATTGGAATTAAATTTTGTAATAATAGATCCAAATGACTTAACAATTAATTGACTGATTTATTAACTGATTTAATGATTGATTGATTGATGGACTGACTTATAAATTGATATCTTATTTGTAAATTGAGAGACTATCATCTGATCAATAGTCATATAAATTTATTAATTTATTAAGACTGATTGAATTACTATTGATTAATAGATTAACATATTGACTTATTGACTAAATTAATATTAGATAGTATAATACCTACTCCAAGTATAGAAATGCACGCCATCATGTCGGGATTCAATATTTCGACATTAATTATGTCATCATCAGAAATGAAAAATTATCCATATTAGCAAGCTTATATGCACAAGTACCATAAGTGTTTGACAAATCAAAACATTACCATAGCTATGAATAAACTAAAGATCAAAGCATTACTACATTACTGATCAAAGCTACCTGCAAAAACAAAGAAAGCTCCTTTGAAGCTTTCAGCCCATTGTTAAGCAATGGGTGTAGCCTACATATAGCAAACGCTTTTTTAAACAGTAGTATAGGCCAGTTTTGCGAACTGTCAATAATGTTAGTATTAGAAAATATTAAACCTAATTTATTACTTACATTACAGGCTACATTATATTTTTCAAGTATACCTTGTAAACCTAAAACATATTGGAATGCCTCACAATTTTGTATATATTATGATCATTTATAACACTATCGGATCGTGGAGAATGTTCTTTGAAGTCTAGTTATGCATCTATCTGTCTTACCAATATAATCACTATTACCACCTGGACATTTAAAATGATAAACAACAGAGCTCCTATATTCCTTAGGGGTTTGATCTTCAGTAGATATAAAATGAGACATATTTTTGTACTGCCATAAATTTATGAATTTTACCTCTTTAACTAAGTGTTTCTTTACTTTGTTTAAGCATCTACGTAAAATGGATTCACCTGCCTTTCCTAGATAAGGCAATCTAACCCAAATCTTAATCAAGCTATCATCAGTAGGCCTATGTATACATTTAGGTTCATTTAATTTATTGAGTACATGGTTAACAACTTTTAAAGGAACTTTTTATTCCATGACAAATTTTCTAATGTTACGAAGTTCTGCTTTTAAGTTGATATTAAACAACTGACTCATTGATCAATTAAGCGAGTTGGATGGCCAAGCAGTTAAGGCAAGGCATAATATCAAAGCTGGTTGGAACAGCATGCTCGCCTATGGTTCTGGTGGTGGAACAAGCCTTCTCGGATAAGGACAATAAACCGCAACCCAGTACACAATTTGGCTTGTGTGTACTTAGAAGAACCCAGTACTGATGAGCAGGGGGTTGCCCCGGTGTACATGCATATTCAGCCCCTATTGTGGACAGACGAAGAGCAGCTGGTATCAGTTTGCCGGGTAGCTCAGAGACGAAGAGACCCAAGTTAAGAAGCAAGTTACTGCAAGAGCTAGTCCGCACCTTGAGTGCTTTGAGTAAGTTTCGGTACAAAGCACTATATAAATCTAACTACATTACATTGATTGACTGGACTTACCAATAACACATCAAGACAGACTATGCCAGTACAGTTTGTAGTGACATTGCAGGTCGTGGTTCCAAATCCATTGGCTGTTTGCAACATATCGTGAACTATACCAGCCCAGGCAGTACATTCAGTCGATGTGGTGGGGCTTGAACTGATCATTGGATGTTTATGAGGAGTGGTTGCCATGACAAACGATGATGTTGGTGAGGATGATGGCAGTGCTGATGCTAAAGAGAAGATGGCAATTTAGCAGTTAATTCATGAAACAATAAATAGCTGATAATGATTCTGGGGCATGGGACCCCTACACATTCCTTACACATGCACTCCAGAGCAAATTCCAGTGATAGAGACAGTACAATCATGATGTTTAAAATGATGTTTTTTTATACCTTGCTTTACAGAACTTTATTTTGAAAGATTTTCAGAGGGTGGAAAGAACAAACCACAATTCGTCGGCGAGAAAAGAAATGTACATGTATTTTCTACATAGTAGTAGACTTCAAAATCGATTAAATACTGTAAGCCTTTGAAACCCCTAAATTATCATATATTTTATTTTTTTAATTTTTGTTTATATATATACGTTTTTTTTAGTCTTAAGCTTTTTCACGTTGTTGTATCTAGGAAATAAAATTTCCCTGTAGTGGGATGCATAAAGTATCCTTGTATCCTTGTATTTTGGGGCTTCAACCCCTGGAACACTTTAGAGAGATTTTGAGCGACGCCTGACCATGCACCCCTCCCCTGTCGGGACATCGGACCCCCATCGGGCAAATGCTGGTGCCACCACTGGTTTATTTATTTATTTATTACAAATTTGACAATAATGTCAAGAGAGAACTACGGCCAAGGGCCCAACACAAAGTGGGAACCTCTTTTAGGTGGAAAATAAATAATATTTAGCAATGGTTTTTTACTATCCAAGCAATGGAAAAAAAACTGAAAAAAAACTGAAGATTTTAATAATCCAAATAAAAGATAAAGAAGGAGTCCTTTAAACACTCACTTCAAATGTATGAAATAAAAATGCACTTTTAACCCTTTCCAGTCGTATGACGTCGCGACAACGCCCTCTTTGACCACACTTTATAGCGAAGGGCGTCATACGTATGCCCTGTATAGATTTAATGATAATTTTTTTTATAGCTAGGCTGCCCTCTATAGGATTGTTTGAGAGTGATGTAGGAGTATTTCTGTAGAGGGCCTCCTGTATTCAGACCAAATAAAATTCCTGCACCCAGTAAAAACCCAACATTTAGTGTAGATGATGTAATTTCTCAGCTTTGGTACAGCCTCAGGCAATGGTAATGGGGTAGACTGGAAAGGGTTAAATAATACAAAAAAAAAAAAAATAATACAACAATGATGTTGACAATGCACAACTATACTGACCACATGGGGGCACAGGAACTGGTAGGCTATCAAGAAGAACCTTATTAAGTGGACATATCTGACGGTCAAAAACTGATGTGCAACCTCGGATTGTAATCTGTATTTCAAGGGAGAAAAAAAGAAAGCAAATAAATTTATCAAAATATCAAACTAACTTTTGATTCACTAATACATCAATTTTGGTATTTTACCATGTATTAAAAATACTTTCTTACACAAAGCCTCTAAAGTTAAATCATGTTTTTATAACTCAGTGAACTGCAAATACAGGTTTCCCTCAAATAAAAGACGAATTTTGGGGCCGGGAATTCCATGACCTTTAGCAGTATCTAATTAGAATAAAGACAAAAGATAATTATATATTTGGGATCAAAGAAAAGTGCTCTCTAATTGAAAAGGTCTTTAATTAGAGGGAGACCTGTATTTGATTATTACCAAATATTATTATAATGATGTCACCATATTATTTACTTTTTAATCATTGAATTATTTAATGAACAATTATTTCATGGGAAATACTATGCTGCCCTCTATAGAAATATATGCAATTTTTATAAACCATGTATGCTGCCCTCATTAAATTTGTTAAAGAAATGTTACATACTGATGTGGCGATGGTGTTTGTATTTGGGTCTGGGGTCATTGTCAAATCCAAGTAGTAGTTGATTGAAGATCCACCTGTATAAATGTAAAAGAGAAATTAAGAATGAGAAGGGAAGCTAAACTGTCTGATCAAGTATGATAACTTTTTACGGACAAACAAAGTTAACCAGCGAAGCCCTAGTGGGCACGCTGGGCTAAACCCACCTAGAAACACCGGGCAATGTTGGGCCATTTCAAGCTGTTTTGAGAAGTTTAATACATAATACGCCTACTTTTTTTTTATTGCATAGAGAAACAAATTGAATTTTTTTTTTCATCCAATGAGTCGTGGCCAACTGGGTACTTGGCCTATCAGATGGAAAAAGTGGGCATAAGCTCTGGGCCTCTGCTGCTGCCACAACTAAAACGCTGTCTGTACACAACTTTGGGCTAGTTTGATCAAATGCTCATAGTGTTTGTATTGATGGGCAAATGTATTTGACCTAGCATACCACCAAAAGTTTTCATCTTCTTTTATTATTTGTTTCCTTTTATGGTGAATGAACTGATGTGAACAAGGAAGACAGTCAAGAAAATCGTCCACTGAATTTACGAGGAATGTTGACAATTATGAAGTTGATCTGAACGATGATGATTTAACTGATCTTCCTGATGTTGAACTCCTTTTATGGTTAATTCTTATTCTTCTATTCTATTTTGAATTTAATTCACTGGGTCAATTTATAATTTGATTTACAGACAACATTGTGACAAAATATTACAAAGTATTTTATGGAATAGCATACAAGAGTTAAAAGTACACAGCTATTAACCTGACCTTACAGATATTGAACACTAGTGATAAACATATTTTTATTTTGCATTCTTGTTCCTTTGAGAATGTGAAAGTATCAATAACCTATTACCAAGTAAGCATAGCAATGTCCCTTATTAGGAAATTGAGTGAGTAATTAAGGAAGAGGGGACTACTAATTATATGAAAATTGAATGACGTACATAATACAATCTGGATGTATTTACTTATTTTGCTGGCCTTCCTGTCTCTTCTCCCAACTATAAATAATCTGAACTGAACATTATTTGAATTTTATGCTATTCCTTACCCCTCACATAATCCCCCTTCCACTATAATACACAATCTCAGTGTTGGATTTCAGATCTCCCTATAACAATTATACGGTGCCATTACCTCAAAATCAGATAGGTGGTATTTGTCAGATTGGTAAGCCCTAACTGTATATAATTTTATACTATAGTACTCCAATCAATTGATTTGAAATGTCACAAGAACTTGAGAAAATGATATTAAGTTAACATTATGTGTTTATGTGAATATATACTTAAAAAATAGCTATATTGGATAAATGAAAAGGATGGGATGAAGAAGTGTCAAGCACCTATATCTACATCCCCCTTGGACACATAAAAATCACATTAAACAAAAAGAGACGTGGAAAGTTCCACATTAAAAGAAATTCATTGGACATAATAAAATATAAATTTTAAACTACTTACGAGGCAGACACAATTTTGAATTATTATTATTTATTGATTTACATATACAAACATTAGATATAATAAAAAGAGAAGTTATTAAATAATTAAATTATTATTAATTTATTTTAACTACAATATATATGACATCAAAATTGCACATAATCTGAATTGAAAAATGAGAACCATTCCCACACGAGGTATGTAACAGGTTCAGAAATGACCAGTAAAGGCAGCAACAGTGACAGAAATTCGTTGTCTATTGATGTCTGCACCGAGACACACTTACAAGTATTAAATAAAAATTAAATAAAATATTGAGAGATATGTTATCATAGAATTTACGAGCATGCTTCTTGAACAGTGAAAGAAATGGTGTAGACCTGATAGTATGGTAGCTGATTCCATATGGGAATAATTCTATGGAAGAAAGACTTTAATCCCAGCAACTGTAAAGGTATCATTTATTAGAGTAAGGCTAAATAAAAGTATAATTTTTGTTTCTAGTTTGAAATTTCATTAAATTAAATGATGCAGTCTCTTGTCAATAGTGAATTTACAATGATAGTTTTATTTTAGTCAACAGATAATCACACAAAAACGAATATATGTTGACAACCTATTTTTAACAGAAAATTAGAGAACAAATTCTGGGGTAATTGTTTTTTTCATCTATTAAAAATAAGAAACAAAAAAAGGATGAACTCCAAAAGAAAGTGGAATGGGATACAGTGTTATTATATGGTCTAATCAACTTATAGTGACAGAGTTTACGGTAAAAACATTCTAAGAATTTCCAACAAAAATTACAAGACAACTGAACTCTGTCTCAAGGCTCAGGAGGTCTTCGTTTTAAAAATACAACTTCAAATTCAACTATTAATTCTTTCAGTATCTTCTATTATTATAACTTTAGACATGGAAGATTGTCTCACCTCAGGATTTTGCCATTGTAAAAAAAAAAATGTAATCTTTAATAATATAAAAAAGATAATAAAAGCAACAAGATTTTATATTCCAATAATTTTTAAATGTATAGTTACATTGCACAATATTGCTCTTTATATTATGCAATAAATTTGAGACTAGTGTTTTTTTTTATCAACCATTGTTTCTACTGTAGTTTTATCAGAAATTTCTGTGTATTAGACATTAAAACTTGCAGCATGGTGGACTCCCAAAATATGACATAACATAATTATAAGCAGGGGTATATATTTACCTTTCCCTATTTATCTTTGAGAAGTTAAAAAGGGCACTTCTATACATTGTGCTCTATACACTGCAATAATGATAATAATAATAAGCAACTCAAACTGCGAATATGAAAATTCAAGTTGTTTACGTACTTGGGGTAATATCAACCGTTTCCGTGTGCGTAAAGTTGTGCGACCAAACTAGACCCAACGATGCACTTGTAATTGTGATGTTATACGACACCGGTGTACTACAAGGATCCATATACAATGAAAGCTGTAGATCCTGACTCTGTAATGACAATTGTTATGCTCATAGTTAGGAACATTGCTTTTCATCCACAAATTCAAAAATAAATTGTAATTTTATAAGACAGCTACGGGCTCAAAATTCTGCTAACAATACAGTAATATGATATATTAAAATGTCAGGAAAAAATTTATAAATAAAAATATATAATATAATGCAACATTTATGTCTAATAATTGAAATAAAATAACTACATGCCAACATTTCAGGTTTATGCCTTCAAAAATATTATCAATGATACAAGGATAGTGAAACTTTTGTATATTATATATATGTAGTGAAATTTATATAGCGCATAATACCAAGGTCTATGCACCAATATTTCCCATCAATTAGTCCTACACAAAGGGATAATACGCAGTTTCTCATAATTCTACTATGGGTACAATACAGGGGGGGGAAGCACATTATATACAGTTTAATTTTTAAGTAATCCATGCAACAATATTTTCAATTGAATACTAACTTGAAGGTATTCACTGTTATGTAACGATTTTAGTGTGTTTTCAATTTCTATGATCACTTGGTTGTTTAATGAAACTGTACATATGATGTTTTCCATGATAATGATGAAAAGAATATTGAAGTGTTTACCGCTGAAGCGTACAGTGTTGTCATTCAGTGTTTATTATTACACTATAAATATATAAGCCTTCAATAGAATCAACTGTGCGTATCTATGTCAAAGGTCAACATTCACACAGCTTCACAGTATCATCTGAATTTTTATATATTATTAAATTACTTAACAATTCTCAATAACTATCATTATATAAAACAGTCAAAATTATCAAAATTCAACATTGGTCCTATGCTGTGTGATTTGTTGGTTTATGTTGCATGACCTTTGACACAAACGTGCATAAATGAAACTATAAAATGGCTCATTACTACAGTATTAAAAAAGATATATTACTGTGGAATTATGAAATAAACTGAATACAGATGTACAATCTTCAACTACTTTAAAAAACTAAATGATTAATGAAATAATCAACAGCCAACCAACCTTATAGTTAAGCATTATTTTCTTGGTCCGTTTTTTGTTTTTCATGTTTGCGTTAAGTAAATAGAGTCTCCATAATATGCACTCTATTATTATTATCGTTATTATTATTATTACTGCTATAATTATATTACTGTACACAGAATATTTTCTTTGCCATATAACTACTAACAATTGAATTAGAAATAAAAGCGCAGGGTTAACAGATTTGGAAGCTATGGCCATGTTATGTACACCTTAGCACCGACATTCCCTTACAACCTGTTTACCTGTACTGTTCCATTACACCGGAAGCCATTGCAGTTTTGGTGGCTTTGGCAGTCAAATCCGTCTGGTATTTGCGCTTGGCTTAACATATCATCCATATCTGTACATTTTCTCTCACTGCCAACTCCTAGAGCCAAAACTAAATGAAGGAATTCATATTTATATAATTTTTTTTTAAATGCTGATGGTATTCCTGCTAATTTTATTTGCCAGATGAATGTGGTAGCTCTGGGTTAAATTTTACTTTCTCTCTCATAAAATCCGTAACAAGCTTTTCTTTTCATAATATTTCCACCTTTTCTATTATAATCTATAACTCTTTGTTTTTCTAATAAAATTTTATCTTTAATACACTCCCTAACCTATGTCAAATTCCTTAAATATTTAATTTTCTCCTATAAACTCTCTGACATGTCTCAATTTTATTAATCTTTTCTTCTTTCCAATAAACTGCCTAACTTATCTTCTTTTCCTTCTCTCGGACATACTGCCACTAATCTTTGCTTCTCTTCGATAATCTCCCCGACCTCGCTTCATTTCCTGATTCCTCTCTGTATATCACCAGCATTCCATTTTCTTATTCTTTCAATTTCACTTCCATCTTCCTTCTTTCATACAGTTTAAGCCTTTGAAATACTTTCAATGTAAGGATCAAATGATTTGGATATTAACAACATTATTTTGCAGCAGGTAAGCCTATTGCATGCTATTCATCACATGAAATTAACCATTAGTCACTAAGCATAAGCTCAGTGATCTAGTGGTTACAATACCAGACTTGTTATCTGAAGGTTGTGGGTTCAATTCCCACCTGCATCACGTGCGATAATTTTGGGGACATACTAAACATACTATACAATAATACATCAGTTTGGACAAAACTTTGTTGGAAATTGATCAGCTCCGGTGAATGCAAATTTATCCATATAAACAATGTTACAATTTAAGACTACAAATGTAATGGACATAAAATGATATACAATAATGTCTTCAGCTTCCTAACAACAACCACATGAATGGAAATTTAAATAGAATTTTCACAAATTATGGATTTCAGAAATAAATTAAGGTCATCAAAATGCTACTTTGTCAGAGATTCCGGGGATTTTCACTTGGATCCCTGCCAGCGCTCTTCCCTAGACCCCACCAAGGGCCCTGGGTGACCTCAGCTTATAAGGCTCACTCCGCTTGTAAATACACCCCCATCCTGCCTACGGGCCTGCTGCTATCTTTATATGCCCAGAATAAAGTAATCAAACACATAAAATTCTTACTACCGAACAAACTTACAGACTAGGAAAAATTAAAAAATAACAATCCTCTACACATTAAGAAATTTAAACGCATGTGTACTTGTTTTTTTACCTCCTTATCAAATTTACTTCCTTATCAAATCACTTCATAACTAATCTTTTGAGACACTTAATACATGATGTTGAGTAGATTACAGATTTATAATCTTGAAACATTGATTAATGATGACAATAATTAGTTATATAATATGCACATATTACAATAAAAACTAATATATCAATCAATTAGTAATGCAAGATATTCATTAAAAATACAAAAAATTAACAAGAAACTTTCCCAAACAGGTCAGGCAATGTAAAAGAAAGATTCTATCAACAATGCAACAAAAAATAATGCAAGTTGGTAAACATTAAAGTATGCACAACAAGAAGAATAGGATGAAATGTAATTGCTACTGTCAAACACTGAGGGCAGGCTTCAGCCACAACCTGATCGACATTATTGAAAAAATACTGCTCAATCACGGGGTTAACAAATTTCCTTTTCAAACCGGGATAACGATTATGTGACTTACCCTGTCCTCCAGTTACCTTGGGAACAGATGAAGGAGTGCATGGTGGTGTCCTGATCACCTGGTCAGGTACTATTGGAGTGGTTATTGGCACACCTAATGTTGATGTCACCAAGAAAAGCTAGAAGAAACACATGTTGCAATTGGTTTCAATTTCAGAGTTGTTCAATACTGTAGTTTCAAAAATTGTATGTCAAAAATTACAGTGTGTTATATTAATATACAATTATGAAAATCAGATGAATTTTTTTTCCCCAACAATCTCTTTTGTAATTTAACATAGCAAGTATTTTCCAATCAATTATGTGCTCTATTATTTTCAATTTAAAGACCTTTATTTATTTGCATGATAAGAGATACTTGGCGAATTAAGTGATTTTAAATTGAGGGCACACAAGGATCGACTTTTATAGATGTTATGGAAGGGTCTATAATTGCACCACCTCAGCCATAACATAGTTGGAACTGAGGTAGAACATGACTATGGCAACTATAGATGCTCAGAAACGGTACTCTCAGACTTCAATTTAAATTAAATTTTCTTTTTTCTTCAATTAAGTTTCAAAAATTTGGTGGGAGAAGAGGGAAGAGGGAAGGGTGACCCCCTCCCCCCTTATGAATCTGCCTGAAGTTTTAACTCTAGGCATTACTGTAGATGAACAATCTACATAAAACATACTCAGTTCCCAGGCTGCAGAATTTCCCAGTATACTCTGACAAATCTAGTAATCAATACATTTGCATTTTCACCTACCAATTGCAAACGTATTCATAGGTGGATGTAGAGGCATGGATAAAAAGCTTTGTCTAACAACAATGACATGAGAGTGGGAAGCACTAACATGGGAGATTGATTGAATGTTGAATACTAACTGTTCCTCATGATTTAATACAACATAACGTAAAATAATAATACAACAAGCTATATATAACAAACCCCAAATTGAACTCCATTTGCTACAGGCTGAAAGTCGACCCTGATGCTGGATTCTATAATACCAATAGCTGAAAGAAATTTTAAAAATATATTAATGATGATGAACAGTTAAGGACACTGAATAGAAGGTTCTGTACCAGTGGCATTAGAGGTTTGAGGGAGACTAATTGAGGAAATTAAGTGGGGTTCAAGCTGGAAAAAAAAAAAAATTATGAGGTGATTTTTTATCTAGACTTGAATTAATTTTTTTCCTTAGCCACTTTTCAGTAGTAAGTAAAACATTTCTGGGATTATCATTCATCCAGTTAATGTGGACAAAAGAGAGTCACTGACTGTTTGTTAATAATTTCAACCCAGTGGCAGTACCAACTGGTGCTAGATGGGTATAATCCCCCCCCCCCCTTGGATAAGAAAAGCTCGCTGTTAGCCACAATTCCTCACACCAAAAGAGAATTTTTTTTAGACATAATACATGCTAAAATGCATCTTTGTTACAGTCAGACCTCCCTTTCAGACAGCTTAGCACCCCATCCCATTGAGCAAATCCCAACATTGCCACTGTTATCTTTTTCCAAAATCTCCATGTATCAGTGCAGGGACAGATCAATACATACCAATGTCATGTATTGATATTTAAAAAAATAGAATACAAATACTGTACGTGCCATCAACATTTCCCCACACCTGCACGTACAATACAAAAAATCCGGATCCACCCTTCCAATGGATATAGCTTGCTGAATGCCTGAATGAAAGAACAGCACACAGGTCATTGAGTCTCTTTAAAGGTGATTATTTTAAAAGGAATTCTATAGGATACGACAAAGGATTCCTACCCATCATCCGTTTCATACTGGTGCATTGAATCTAAACAAATTAATACGGAATTATACTGTATATTGTTACCTGTACATCAAGGTTTGGATTACTACTTTAAACTGAGTAGCAGTGCACAGTTATTGTAGTTTGACATATGTTTTTAATAATAACAACCTAATTCATTGTAGACAGCATCCTGTTTTTGTGTAGATCAAACTCTTCTTCAGTTTCTATATAGACTGGTAAAGATTGAAGTTTATTATTATAGACAGTGACTTATTCAAAGTTCCTGCTTATTGACTTTTTGGAACAAGGAAGAATGGTCATGGTTTTTGTGCCAAATACCTGGCTCATAACTAGCATTTCCTGCTATGGCTCTGAAATAAACAGAATTACAGGTAAATCTGCATCTGCAGGAATTTCCGAATTTGAGATTGAGTGACCTCTGGATCTCAGAAATGTAAAAATCCTAGACAAGGATACATAGTCTGAATGATGTTCTTTCCCTATTGGAAATCCAGGCTGTGCTGATGATTTTGTGTTACCTATATAATTTAGCTATTGGAACACTCAACTTAAATGAAAATAAATAAAATAGAAGAAATGAATAAATAATTAATTTTAAAATTATAGGATTTAAGAAACCCAAAATTAATATAAAGATGGCCACCATAAATATACAAAATGTTATACTGTATTAATAAACCTGTATATGGAAAATTAGATTTAAAAATAAAAATGTTAAACTTACTGGGTAAATTAAAAGTAGTCTGGTGCGTAATGTTTTTATTGAAATTAATATTTCCACTTGCATCCTTAAGCATGAATGTCATTTGCGGAGGCTCACTACATGGAGACAATTTAATGCTCATCTCTAAACTTTTTCCCTGAAATAAATAAATAGCAAATATACAATTAAATGTGTTTAAGAAACCTCATTAAACCATGATCTCCTGGAAGTGCCTTTTCCCAACTTGGATTCCCTGCAAACATATTTACTAACTGTATATAGTTAGTAATATTAAATGTGTCATTATAGTGTGGTACCGTAAAACCTTGAATTGAAGCCCTGGGCTTCTTTTTCTTGCGAACTTTGGATGGGCTTCTTTTCGAGATGGGCTGCTTTTCGAGATGGGCTGCTTTTCGAGATGGACTTCTTTTCGAGACTACTTTTGCAAAGTAAAGAGGAGGGCTTCTTTTCAAAATGAGTGCTGTAAAATTTGTGAATTTGGAGTGTATTTAACTGGCATTAAATCACCTAAAATAATGTACAAACCAAGCTTGTTTTTAATTTTGTTTGTTTTCAGAAATTCATGTACAATGTACTGTACTATCTCGAAAAGAAGCCTACCTATCGAGATTGGCTTCTTTTCGAAGCTAATTTTGCAAACTAAAGAGGGGGCTTCAATTCGAGATGGGCTTCATCTCGAGATTAAGCCCACTGGGCTTCAATTCAAGGTTTTACGGTATACTATAGCATTAAAAGACTTACAATACTGCCATTTACATTTACCAAACATGAAATTAAAATGAAAATCAACCTAATTAATAAAATAAAGACAAAAATATAATTAACGATTGTTATAAAAAGGAATCTCAATAGAGCTTGTTGATTGGCGAGTCTGGGATTAATAAGCAATTAGTAGAGGTTCGCATAGTAAACTAGTGGAAAATTATTATACAAAGGTTAGATTTACTGCTCCTGCAGTATGCGCTAACACATAGCTAGCGAGACGTTACACATCAGTTTGTATACGATGAATAACTAATTTGATTGTGTTTGAAGAACTTGAAATGCTATTTTGATCAAAGAAATAAACATTCCTTAATAAAGCACTTGACAGAATACACCGTGCCCTAATCACTTTTTGGTGAGTGCATACAGGTAAAATCTTGTGATGATTTCATCTCTAGGCTAGGCTACACACGATCTAGGCTTCGGCAGCATCTTGCCTAGGTAGGCCTACATCTTATTTAATTCCTTGAGTCTTAAAATAGGTCTAGAATATTCCTACTAAATGTTCATTATTTATTATTATTAGGGTTCATTGATTCAAGGAATTCCTTAATTGTTTATAATTAATATTGAAATTGAAGTAATTTTCTTCAAGTTATAATCAACCTTGTTTTACAAAATTAATTTTTCAATTACTGCTTGTCAAGAAACGGTTATTGGGCGAGTGCCCTTTTTCCGCAGACAGAAAAACACTAGCCTAGCAACCTTCGTGGTAACAAAAAAAATTATGTATATATATAAATCAAGACAATCGTGCACTATGTGAAAAAATATTGAACTGTGGGAGATAGGCAAATAACACTGGGAGGAGTTGCAATGATGACATCATGCTTGACTATAATAAGAAGTAAAATAAGAATTGGAAATACTGTAACAGAATTTAAAACAAATCCAGCTACATCAAAAAATATATTATGAAGAATCTTAGACCACAAAAACACTATAAAAAATTTAAAAAAAAAACTATAAATAGCTAACTGTAAAAATGAACACATAATGTAACATCAAGAGTGAAATCATAAATTATAAAGTGATTGATTGTTGTTTGAAGATTTTTTCTTAAATTACAAAATCATTCTTCATTTACCAAAGAATGAAATGTTATAAACTAGCTCAGAAAGGTAGATTACGGTTGGTGGATCGGTTATCTCTTTTTTGGTTATGTAAAAATGTATAACCTGTTTAAAAAAGAAATAATAATAAACGCTACATGAAAGTTCACCTTTCATAAAAATGTGCCTTCCCAAAAAGTACCACGAACTTGAACTCAAATTGGTAGCAAACCTGGTACAGTACATTGTAAATTACACGTCAGGCTAACAGTACAGTTCTTATACATACCCTAGGGAGTGCATGAGATTGTATAGGATTACAGGATTATAAGATTGTTTATATATTGAATTACTAAAGTCAACTTTTTCAAAGCTACTTTTCATATTACATACAATAATAAGGATTTAAAATTAAAATTATAAGCTTTTCATTACAATCCTATGTAATTTTTAAAAACTAGGGCATAAAGATAATTGTTCCATGTCTTATTGATGAACAATGTACGATAATATAACAAATTAAAATCTATCCATGACACACTGGGATAGATCGATTATGAACAATGTTAGGGGGAAAGGGATATAGATAATGAAAATGTTTGGGTAAATAGCCTGGTTCACGTTCGAACTTTTATCTAGATATATATCCACTTAACTAGTTAAAAGTTCGACGTGAACCACTCAATTATAGCTAGATAAAGGCTTAAGTGACTTAAAGTTAAGTGACTTAACTTTACTAGAATAACGGTAAATTAACTTGCTTAACGTAAAGTCGGCTCGGATTACAAAGACATGATTACGTAACGTAGGCATCTAAGCCAGCGTTGTTTTATTGTACCACCATTGTATTGTTGTTGTATTGTACTCCAACAATGCTAACAGCATCAAAGTAGTCTCATTAGTCTGGTTTTCAGAAATTATTTTTTAATATTATGGGTAAAAATCAAGCAAACGTCCATTTTATGAATAGTCGATATTACCAATGACCTTTGCATCATCGACCAAGTAATAATGTTAAAAAGTCCAATTGCGTACATTTTCCAAAGTGATAATGTATATTTTTCTTAATAATAAAATCAGATTTGTTGTATTTATTTATTGACAATTCAATCTTTTCCATTTCTGCTATAATAATAGCCGCTATTAATTCAGTTTCAACGAACTACCACCAACGGCAGTCGTTAAAATGAGCGCACATGTTTACGATGACGAAATAAAAAAGTGTGTGGAAGTCAGCAACTTATTCGACACCGCGAAGCTAGATTTTCGCGAAGTGCATGTAAACAACACAATTGAGCGATCTAAAAACTACAAAACAGGACAGAAAGGTCCATAAAGTATACAGACGTTTTAATGAAAATTAAAACAATATTTTGTTAAATTGAAGAATGCTAGCTAGCGATTAAAATGATTCGTTTTTTATCGAAGGTAAATTTAGCTAGGGCCTAGAGAATCTACTACTACTTAGATTGCGATAGAACACGCTGCTGCACTGTTGTTGGTTCGTACTGGTCTGCTAGGTTAGGTAGTGGAAACTCACACCTTCTCTACAGTAGTTTACAATTTTTTTTGAACGAATACCACTTGGTAATAGAGGTTCGTAAAATACAGTAGAGAGGTTTTATTAAACAAGCCTTTCCACCATGTGACGTCGACGGCCTGAAACTGGCTGACTGTTTATCTGGCTCTAACTTGGCATCGAACGCAATTAGGGGATTATCGTATCATGTTTCAAGACGGTATATCTAGATAAAGTTCGACATGAACCAGGCTATAATATTAAAAGAGCAGGAAATACCAGGATAGGTTGGTTATCAATCAATCAATCAATTCCTTTTATTTCAGACAATGTTCATATCAAATAAGAAATAGAAAACAAATGAGACTGAAACAGAAAATGGAAATAAAGTAGGATCACACTATGGCATTTGTCTCAAGCTTACATCAACATAAACAAAGAATAGGTATGCCTATTTCAAGGGTTGTTAGATTAAAAATAAACATTTATTATGTAAATGGTGGGACACGTTTAGAAGAGAAGAAGTGATATGAGGATATATTTATATGTGGGAGGGTTGTTAGATTAAAAATAAACATTTATTATGTAAATGGTGGGACACGTTTAGAAGAGAAGAAGTGATATGAGGATATATTGATATGTGGGGAGAATCACCTGTGGGGATAGCTTTGATAGCAGTCTACTTTGACATCTTTACCATAAAATTTCACACAAAACCCACTTCAAAGCAGGAAGTGTGAATGTTCGCAGTGCAACACTCAGCCGACTTAAAATACTAACTGCAAAGTTTTGAGTCGGCCATAGTTACGGTAGCCATGTGCTGACATAGTAAGTGTGATTGGGATCTATGACAAACATTGGATAAATCTGGGATAAATCTGCTACTGTAAGACAAATATTTGGATATAAGACAACAAGGAAAGATTTAATTGGGATAAATACAGTATGCTGTGAAATACACTGAGCAAAGGGAGACATCACTGAATAGCAGTGACTAAGTGCTGCACTTTCCTGTGAGTAAGGCCCCTTATATTCACTAAGTCACTAACTGTTAATTTGTGGTCCAACAGTACTATTGGACAAAAATTATCCTGTAAAATCAGTGATTCAATATCCTTATTTACACACTCAACTTGCAATGTTTTATTTTTTCATTCAATTTCATCATATCCATAAAAAAACAAAAATATTTGATTTGTTCTTTATTCTGTAATCAATGGCAGCCTACTAATGGTAAGCCCTCTCCAGACTATCAAATATTATTTGACAAAAACATGTGACATGCCTAAATATGGTCATGATGACATCACATCATGACCATATATAGGCACATCATCACTATATATGGACATACAACAGTTTTTTGTCAAAGAAAATTTGATAGTGTGGACCAAGTTTTAGAACTCATTTTTTAACACCTTGCCTTAACATTCACTGTAACTTTGATCATTTCTTTTTTGGAATTGATGCAGTATAAATTTGTATTATATAAAATGATAATAATTTGTTAGTACTGTAGTTTTGGAGCTTCACTTTTATAATATTCACATTGGGAATGGATGGAAATCAATTTGTACAGTGCCTAAGAAATGATTGATAATCATCTCTAAATGCTTTTAGAAATCTTGAATGTTGGTAGCAACTAATTAGTACCACTCCAAGCAGGTTCAATATCATCCAATCAGTATTACCTCGTTAGAGTGGTGAATTATTTTTATTATGGTGAGAAGAAAATAGAAAATTTTTGAATTAGAATTTTCTGACACTAATTGTCTTGTCTGTTACCACACAGATTGCCTCCGGTGGCTATTAACATACAGACCATCATGCAGCAACACATAAACAAAATTAGTTTACTTTGCCGTTGATTAAATTTGTTTAAATAGCCACCAGATGCTGATTTTGATGCTGGGTGAATAAGGCTATGTTCACACACACGGCGTAAGGCTGGCTTAAGCCTGGCGTAGCGTACGCCTTTGTGTGTGAACTAGGCAGTGGCGTAGTTAAAGCCACTCACTACGCCACGTCCTTGGCGTTATTAACGCTACCTGCAGACCCCAGATTAGCTAACGCCACTGAGCTAACGCCAGTGATGCTTGAATGATTTGACCTCATTTCAAGAG